>NW_022991325.1:0-31652 GCF_902827175.1 Gymnodraco acuticeps | reverse complement strand
GTTTTTGTGTCTCTTAACGAGGAGCTTAACACAGAACATCCAGATCACAGAACTAACCCTCCCCTCAGTATCATCCTTTGAATTCATTGCCTTCAAAGCCCCTCCCTCACTGACAGTCATCCTCATCTACCGGCCTCCTAAACCTCATCCCTCCTTCCTCTCCGATTTCACTGAATTCCTCACACTTGCCTCATCCCTCTCTCAACGTCTGTTACTACTTGGTGACCTCAACATTCACATTGACTCACCCACCTGCAAGCTGGCATCCGAATTCACAACCCTACTGGACAATTTCTCTATCACCCAACATGTCACCTTCCCCACCCATGACAAAGGACACATTCTTGATCTCGTCTGCTCTACCAACCTCCCAGTGATTGACCTACACCCTTGCCCATTTCCCCTCTCCGACCACAAACTCATACAATTCACCATTGCCCCCCCCACCCGAAACCCCTGCCCACCCAGAAACATCACCTTCCGTAATCTACCCTCCATTGACCATAACCATCTCTCCGAACTGCTATCGTCTAATCTCCCCCTGGACGCAACCCTCAGCTCACCTGATGATCTGCTCAACCACCTCAACTCCACCCTACTCACCTCCCTCAACACTTTACCCCCCCTCACAAATAAAACTGTTACTTTCAAGACCTTCTCACCCTGGTTCACACCCGCACTGCGTAAAATGAAGCAGCGAGGCCGCCAACTTGAACGTCTTTCAAATAAATCATCCCTCACAGTCCATTACATAAGCTACAAACTCCATCTCAATGCATACAAAGAGGCTCTTATTGCCGCTAAATCTGCCTACCTCTCCAACATCTTCACTGACCCCTCCCGTAACCCCAGGACCCTCTTTTCCACAGTTAACAAGCTCTTCAAACCCTGTGCTGATAACCTCCCTACTTCTACTTCCGCTACTTGCAGCTCATTCCTCCAGCTGATGACACTCAGATCTACCTCAGCACCAAATCCCTCCATAACCCACCCCTTACCCACATCGATTCCTGTCTGACAGCTATGAAAAATTGGATGCAACATAACCTCCTTAAACTGAACAGCAACAAAACAGAACTCCTCCTAATCGGCTCCAAATCCACCCTCAGCAAGGTCACTAACATAACTCTCACTATCGATGGCACCATTGTTTCCCCCTCCAATCAGGCACGCAATCTTGGCGTAATCTTTGACCCCACCCTCTCCCTCGAACCTCACATCCGCCATACAGTCAAAACCTCATTTTTCCACCTCCGCAATATTGCAAAAAATCCTACCCTCTCTCACCCGCCCCGCAGCCGAACGACTAATCCATGCCTTCATTTCCTCCCCCGCCTTGACTACTGCAACTCACTTCTTTATGACATCAGCACTACATCCCTCAACAGACTCCAACGGGTTCAAAATGCAGCTGCACGTCTCCTCACGCATACATGGCATCACATCACCCCAGTCCTCAAAGACCTCCACTGGCTTCCTGTCTCCCATCGCATCAACTACAAAATTCTGGTCCTCACCTACAAAGCACTCCACCATCTGGCCCCCCCTTATCTCACAAACCTTCTCACTCCTTATCAACCCCCACGGTCCCTCAGATCCACCGCAGCCGGACTCCTATCCATTCCCACATCCACACTCTGCAGCTTTGGGGACAGAGCCTTCTCAGTGGCAGCCTCCTAGGCTCTGGAATTCCCTCCCCCAAGATCTCCGTGACTCTGAGTCCCTCACAGTCTTTCAGTCCCGCCTCAAAACACATCTTTTCAACTCTGTCTACCCATAAGCCCCCCCCTCTCAATCAACTTCCTCTTGACTGCCTTTTTATTTTTACTTACTTGTTTGCCTGTCCTTGTTTGTTTGTTTGTTTGTTTTGTCCTCCCTCATACTGTAAAGCGTCTTTGAGTTGTGAAAAGCGCTATATAAATAAAATGCATTATTATTATTATTATATGAATGCACCTGCCCATTGCCCAAAAGTTAGTGCTCTGAGATGTGTTACTAACTGTAAAGCACTTACTCATCACTGTACCCTGTATGCCAAGGCAGGTCTGCCTTCACTACTAGTTCAGAGGCTCAGTCATTGGTACATGTTTATCTATAAAGCCATGCTGGGTAAACTACCAACTTATATCTGCTCTTTGATCTCACAGAGAGTGGCAAGTAGCTATTGCCTGAGATCTCATGATGTGTTTTTATTACATGTGCCAAGTGCTAGGACTGTTTTAAGTACTAAAGCTTTTATGTGTGCTGCTCCTCTAGCTTGGAACACTGCTATTTGTTTTGAAACTGAGCATTTTGGTTCCCTTGCATCATTTTAAAGCTCGGATAGATGAAATGTTATTAGATATCTGTCATTGTGAATAGGTTGCTAATGTATACCCCTGTAATTATGTTGTATTGATGTCTTTTTTGTTTCTGTTGTTTTTATGTGTAACCAATGTGCTGCAGGTCTCCCTTGAAAAAGAGATCGTTGATCTCAATGGGATTTTCACCTGGTTAAATAAAGGCTACAAACAAACAAACAAACAATTAACAAACAAACGAGTTATTTTAACACAATTCTTAACAACATTCTTTATCCGTGCATAGAGCTAAGTGCAGTGAGTTCCAAAATATGCAGCATCACTTTTCACAATACCAAAGTCCTGTTAATGGAAGTCAGTGTGATGGCTGAACGCTGTCTGTGAGGGCTTTGTAGTCTGGCTCATAGCTACAAACAGCCAGTCTGAGGCAGTCTGTCAGGTGTCTGTCAGTAAGGCGGCTCCTGTACTTTGACTTGATTATTTTCATCTGTGAAAAGGCCATTTCACAGAGGTAAGTGGATCCAAAGTACGCGCTCACTTTTAGTGCCCATGAGGAATTCCTCTTCCCATTCTTCATGGAAATGGGTAGGTTTTCGCCTTCTTTCGTGGAGGCCTCCGGCATTTTATCTAACTGTTATCTTATTTTAATATTGATGTATGCAACAGTTTAATGGGCCCGCTCTCTTCTCGTATCTCATTGGTCAGTAGCCTACGCATACGGCTGATTCAAGGGAGCTCGTAAAAACAAACATTAATATTCATAATGTATTTGCGTACATCCAGGATTTTCGGGAGCAATAGGGAATGTCTCAAATATACGCCAATCAAGTGGCACCTGCTAACGGGTTGGTGGATGATAGGTTTACATCTAAAACAATTTTTTTTAAACATTATTAATATTTTTTAAACTTTTATTTCTTTTGTTACTTTCTTTTTTTTAAACGGTGCGCATCTACCCACAGATCGCGATCGACTGGTTGGTGACCACTGGCTTGATTGGTAATGATTGGTTGAGACTAGTTGGGGAGGACCGTGGTTTAGACTTTGACTTCCCTGGTTGGTGCACAAACTTAGACAAACGTCTATTGGCAACACGACTTCCAATCAGCATTCGGGCCGGCCTGTGAAGGTTCCTCCCTACCCTAGTCACGCTATCCTACGTAATTTGTTTTGCTAAAGTTTCTACATAGATAGTGGAATCCTCCATTTACACTGTTTCCCAGTTATGCGTAGAGCATTGAGCACACTGGCCAAGGTCAGAGCGATCTCCTTTTCTCAATAACTTTGTCCTCCTTACAGTGTCTGCACCTGATCTTGCTACTTTTCTATTGCAAGCTAAAACTCTCATATGACTATTCCCTTGTTTCGTATCCAACCCTATTTATTTTATAGTCATAACAATATCTCATGAGCACAATAAGCATATAATATAATACTAAGAATCCCTCTTGTAATGTTATATACAAATAGACTCCACAGAATACAACACCCTCTGTCCTTGGACCCTCACATCGGACAAAGGAAAACTTCAAAAGAAACCCCCAAGTTAACCCCCCAGGAGGGACGGACGTGCAATAGATGGCGTGTGTAAATTGAAAAGAAAATATATTTACAACATAGGCAATCCAAATGTTTGAAAACGCATGTGTCTATAAATAAGAATAAATATGGTTCCAGGTGGATGTCAACAATCCTGTGGGAGCCATCAGAGAAGTAGTAGGGTGGAGAATCAGGCAGGACCACAGAGACAGGTTCAGCCACGACTCAGGATCCAGGACTCAGGATCCAGGACTCAGGTCATGACTCGCGACCAGAGGAGCAGGCAACCGCCACGACTCAGGATCCACAACTCAGGAACCCGGCGTAGACAGACACCAAAGAGACATTTGTTAAGCTGGATATTCGGAACATGAGAGTGCACAGGTACAGACAGAGAGAAGGAAGAAGTAAGGTGTCCCCCGACAGTCTAAGCCTATAGCACCAAAACTAGGGGCTGAATCTAATCAGCCCTAACTATAAGCTTTATCAAAAAGGAAGGTCTTAAACTGACTTTAAAAAACGGATAGGGTGGTCTGCCGCCCTAACACAAACTGGAAGCTGATTCTGAGGTCCAGTTAGAGAAAATCTCCCCATGCAAAGGTCCGGAACATCAAAATGTCTAACTTGCTTTATGAATTAGTGTGATATATATTGAAGTAGCTGCAGCTTTATCACGTCTGCATGTAATCACAACTGACTGCCAATCAAATAAAGGAAGTACAATTCATAAACAACAATATTTATTGTCAATTAACATTGAACTCTACAGATATACAGTAAGTACTGTGGATATGTGTAATGTTCCTCTCGGGCTGCATTTAAAAAATGAAATAGAGAAAATAAATAAAATAACTTTTGAAAATGTGTGCATCTTAAAAGTGCTTAATTTTAGATAAATAAAATAAAGTATAGCAGCAGCTTGAGTTTCACATCATGACTTAACAGTTTCAGACGATTATAGAACAATATCAGTCTTTACACATCATAACAATTGAACAGTTTTAAAGTTTCTCTTTCTTTCCCTCTTATATTGAGCTGGAGCTTGTTGTCCTGCAGGAGTTTAGATCTGGGCTGAAAGGGTGTCAGGGACATTCTCATACACATGCAGGTGCTCATTGGTTAGCCTCGGTTAGCCTGCACTGGAACCATATTTGGTTTAATGTTGATCCTGGTGGACTGATCATATTGGGCTCTGAGACTGCTTATTTTCTGTGACCCTCAGTTCTGACTTGAGGGAATGTTTGGTCAAACACTGTGTTTTGTCTCATAGTGGCGTTTTGGCCCCTTTGAATGAGCGCCACGGTCTCTGAACAAATGAGACACACTGGCTCTGTGCTCCCAGTGGGCAGGATGAAACATGAATGAGTCCACTCAGGGTTCAAAGCTCTGTTCTCACTGTCCACGTTCCTCTTCTTGGAGAGCGCCATGTGTAATTATTTGTCTCTCCCTGTCTGCCGCTAACACGCCTGTTCACTCTCCTCTCCGCTTCTCTCTGCCGCTCTCTCGTCTCTTCTTCTGTGTTTCTCTCCCTGTATCTCTCTCTCGTCTCTTCTTCTGTGTTTCTCTCCCTGTATCTCTCTCGTCTCTTCTTCTGTGTTTCTCTCCCTGTATCTCTCTCTCCTCTCTTCTTCTGTGTTTCTCTCCCTGTATCTCTCTCCTCTCTTTCGCCCCCTGTCGGCAGCGGTTCAAATAGAAATATTAAATCCTTATTAATGTCCGCCTGTTACTGACCTATGCCCTAGTGGGACAGTCGGGTATAATGAGCTCTTTAAGATTACATGACATTTAGGGCTGTCAGTCGATTAAAAATATTTAATCGCGATTAATCGCAACATTTTTATCTGTTCTAAATGTACCAAACTGTCTGAATGAAGCGCTACATCTGTAGTGCGCTCATGTTTTCCCATGCGCCTTAGGGACCCGGGAAAAGTAGTATTCCGTAACCCCGTACAGGACTAGAGGGCGCTCCTCGCCTTCCTCACTATTTTCCATGCACACTCTACACAAGGTGAGCGTGTGTGAGTGTGGGGACTAAAAGCCGGTCAGGGGCAGTGTGATGGGTCGATGTTGTTGAACGACAGGGCGTTTACCCATCAGGGCTCCACCCACTGTACCCATAGAGGGCGGAGCCCTCTACCTAGGGGCCCTGTCTTTTCTATGCCGCTCGCTGAAGAGGGTGTAGGATGACAGCCAGGAGGCGTAGCCGCCTTATATACTTTGGGTATGCACGCACATTCAGGTAGGCTCGCCCCGATTGGCCTGCTACGTTTATGCAACTCAGTATGTGAATGCTCGCATAGCATGGTTAAGGGTAGTACCCATAGAGTCCAGTAGAGGGCTCTACCTGTGCTTATATAACCAGGGTTACAATATGTAACCCATCGTTTTGAATAAATATTCCTCTGTCCCACAATCAACAAGGATGTGGATGGGGTGAAACTATATCTACTATAACCAGCGGAGATTCATAAATTACACCAGAGACGCAGTAAAAGTAATAATACGTATATTAGATCCACAAAAAGGTGTGAAAGGAGGGATTTGTGGAGTCTATTTGTATATAACATTAGAAAGACTGATTCTTATTATTAAATTATTGCTTATTTGTGCTCATGAGATGTTGCTATGACTTTGGAATAAATAGATGTCTTCAGCCTGCAATACAGAGTAGCAAGGTCAGGTGCAGACACTGAAAGAATACAGAGTTATTCATAAACAGGACATCACTCCGACCTTGAGCTTTGGGTGAGCTCCGCTCCCACACATAGCTAGGAAGCAGCCTTATGAAGATTCCATTTTTCTGTAGAAACGTTAGCGAAACAAATTACGTATGATGGTGCCAGAGAAGGGAGGGACTTTCCACAGGCCGGCCGAATGCTGATTGGAAAGGTCGTGTTGCCAAGAGACTCTATCTGAGACTGTGCACCAACCAAAGAGAAACCAAGTCCAAACCGCGGTATCTCTTCAGCTAGTCTTGGACCAATCATAATGTACGGGCATCGCCCTGTGTAATAAAAATGTATGCACGCACAAGGTTCGGGGCTCTTTCCGGAAATAGTGGTTACAGTTAACAGCTTTGCTGGCTGTGATTTCTATGACGTGACAGAGTCCTTGGCCAAGTGATATATATATTTTGCTCCCTTATAATAAATAGTTAAACTTAGAAGTTGTCTGTCTTTCCTGGAATTTTGAACACAACACAAATGAAACAATACCAATGTTTTGGACCAAAAATAAGAATACATATAAATTCCCTTCATTATAACGTACCCCACCCTTATCTGCTTAATAGTTACTTTAATACTGGAAGAAAATGGCCACCCAATAAGTCGCTGCTTGCGAATTAAGTCACTTGAAAGAAATGTTTAAGCGATAGAGTATTTTCACATTGATTCACATGTTTTGACAGAAAGTAAGCATAGCAATTGTCAAATTATTATTTTGATCTTTTCAGTAGCTAGTTACATGCATAGTAGCTTGTAGAAAAGTTAGCTACCGTAGACTTTATCTAACTAGATTCCTGTGTAATTTCTTATTGGTTGGTCTAAACGTGAAAAGGCTTCTTTGGATAATGACAGTATATTTTAGGCTGGACTGAACGGTAGTGTTGTTCCCTTTCTGTCCTTGGAGCACAACATGATGGCAACATTTCCCCCCAGTGAAAGCGTGCACCAAAGCACACATAGAATACTGGACTCGCTGTGGCTTCACTTGATGTTGTTACAACTTGTGAAGTTGGACATATGTAACGTAATATATCTTTCTTTATTTTAAATTGTATTGTAACATTCTGCTAGTAATCTGAGGAGGACCTGATTTTGTAACTGTAACAGAATATTTTAACAGCGTTACATGTATTCCCTTACTCCCTCAGCCCACCTTCTGTACCAAGACTATATCTGTGCAAATGTTCTCCTTTGGTCACCCTATGCTACAAGCACCATGCTCATTGTCTATATTTATTCTCTTGACCAAACAGCTGCTCAGTAAACCAATCCCTTACAAGTCGAGGGGACAGCTGCCATTCCACAGACAGAGACAGAGAAAGAGAGGGAGCTCAGGCCAGCCATCAGAGAGAGAGTGTGACAGAGATGATTGAGACAAGTTGAGAACGGTAACAGATAAGTGGACAGACATAGCAAACAAGACGACTGCATTTTGAAAAACACTTCGACAGACCTTTTGGAATATCTCCTCCAATTCAAGTAAAGTTGGTACAAATACTTTCTTGAAGCTGCGATGGCAGAGAGCAGCGGTTCACCATTGTCATCCTACATCATGGATGAGGAAACTCTGAAGAGAAAACAAAAAGAGAAGCTGAAGAAGCTGATGGCTACAGGAGGGAACCCAAGGCCTGCACGCTCTCTCCCTCTTCCTGACACTGAGGAATCCCTTCCGCAAGGCCTGCATCAGCATTGTGGAGTGGAAGTATCCTCCTCCAAAGGGTTGGATCAGAAATATACCATAAGGTTTTAGGTGATTGTAGCTATCGTAGATTAACATGCAGTAATTGTAAAATGTTCAATGTTCTATTTTTATCACAGATGTAGTTGTATGTGTGTGTGTGTGTGTGTGTGTGTGGTGTGTGTGTGTGTGTGTGTGTGTGTGTGTGTGTGTGTGTGTGTGTGTGTGTGTGTGTGTGTGTGTGTGTGTGTGTGTGTGTGTGTGTGTGTGTGTGTGTGTGCAGAGGCCGGCCCGACCCATTAAGCGACATAAGCGGCCGCTTAGGGGCTCCGCAGCCACTAAGGGCCCCATAGCAACCAACAACAAAAAATTGAATTTTTTTTATTTAAATTGAATAATCTCAGTAAGTATGTTAAATTAATTTTGTTAATATGCGTAGAGTGCCTACTCTCAAAGTCATATATTATATGATTGAGTCAATCATATAATACATTAACCGTGCTTTACCTGAACCTCGTCATGACACTAGAGAGGACGGCAGGAATGTACACTGAACAAAAATATAAATGCAACACTTTTGTTTTTGCTCCCATTTTTCATGAGATGAACTCAAAGATCTAAAACATTTTCTATATACACAAAATAACCATTTCTCTCAAATATTGTTCACAAATCTGAAAAAATCTGTGATAGTGAGCACTTCTCCTTTGCCGAGATAATCCATCCCACCTCACAGGTGTGGCATATCAAGATGCTGATTAGACAGCATGATTATTGCACAGGTGTGCCTTAGGCTGGCCACAATAAAAGGCCACTCTGAAACATGCAGTTTTGCTTTATTGGGGGGGTCTGGGGGGGTCCGAAAACCAGTCAGTATCTGGTGTGACCACCATTTGCCTCACGCAGTGCAACACATCTCCTTGGCATAGAGTTGATCAGGTTGTTGGATTGTGGCCTGTGGAATGTTGGTCCACTCCTCTTCAATGGCTGTGCCAAGTTGCTGGATATTGGCAGGAACTGGAACACGCTGTCGTATACGCCGATCCAGAGCATCCCAAACATGCTCAATGGGTGACATGTCCGGTGAGTATGCTGGCCATGCAAGAACTGGGATGTTTTCAGCCTCCAGGAATTGTGTACAGATCCTTGCAACATGGGGCCGTGCATTATCATGCTGCAACATGAGGTGATGGTCGTGGATGAATGGCACAACAATGGGCCTCAGGATCTCGTCACGGTATCTCTGTGCATTCACAATGCCATCAATAAAATGCACCTGTGTTCGTCGTCCATAACATACGCCTGCCCATACCATAACCCCACCACCACCATGGGCCACTCGATTCACAACATTGACATCAGAAAACCGCTCACCCACACGACGCCACACGCGCTGTCTGCCATCTGCCCTGAACAGTGAAAACCGGGATTCATCCGTGAAGAGAACACCTCTCCAACGTGCCAGACGCCATCGAATGTGAGCATTTGCCCACTCAAGTCGGTTACGACAACGAACCGGAGTCAGGTCGAGACCCCCGATGAGGACGACGAGCATGCAGATGAGCTTCCCTGAGACGGTTTCTGACAGTTTGTTCAGAAATTCTTTGGTTATGCAAAGCGATTGTTGCAGCAGCTGTCCGAGTGGCTGGTCTCAGACGATCTTGGAGGTGAACATGCTGGATGTGGAAGTCCTGGGCTGGTGTGGTTACACGTGGTCTGCGGTTGTGAGGCCGGTTGGATGTACTGCCAAATTCTCTGAAACGCCGTTGGAGACGGCTTATGGTAGAGAAATGAACATTCAATTCACGGGCAACAGCTCTGGTGGACATTCCTGCTGTCAGCATGCCAATTGCACGCTCCCTCAAAACTTGCGACATCTGTGGCATTGTGCTGTGTGATAAAACTGAACATTTTAGAGTGGCCTTTTATTGTGGCCAGCCTAAGGCACACCTGTGCAATAATCATGCTGTCTAATCAGCATCTTGATATGCCACACCCTGTGAGGTGGGATGGATTATCTCGGCAAAGGAGAAGTGCTCACTAACACAGATTTTTTCAGATTTGTGAACAATATTTGAGAGAAATGGTTATTTTGTGTATATAGAAAATGTTTAGATCTTTAAGTTCATCTCATGAAAAATGGGAGCAAAAACAAAAGTGTTGCGTTTATATTTTTGTTCAGGTTAATTTCCTGTGTTCAGTGAATGCAACACAGGCAAGACACCAGACCAACCAGAGAGTTGAATGGAAATAAATATCTGTCTTATTGGCTGACAGGTACATATCCTGTGAGCTGTGACAATGTTTAAACTGTCAGTCGGACTCAGAGTTTTTGAAGATGGACATAAGAAAACATTTTCTTAAAAAATACGACAATTCTCAAGTGGTGGCTCACACAACACAACCCCAGAGCCACCACTTGAGCCAGGTAAACAAGGTATGTAAATGTCAGTAAACATCCAAGTTATGCGAACATGTAAGCAAAGCATAAATTACAGCTACGTTGACGTTACTTTGAATCGCGGGGGTAAGCTAAAACCGTTAGCAAGTAGCTATAGCAAGCCAGATATATTAAATAAACACTTTGTCATACAATCTAAATGTAATGTTTTTTAGCGTTACCTGGTGATTTCAAAGAAAAGCTCTCTGGGAAATGTTGACTTACTGTTCGACATGAAGCTAGAAGCTACCTTAACAGTTATGAAATACTATATGACAAAACAAGAATACAGTTTAAAAGGGGATTGATTTGTAAAATATCCATTAAGAAAAATCTGTTTACAGTTCTGTTTTATATGGGTGTTGAGAGATGTATCCATAGATCTCTTCATTTTGCTCTCAAAGTGCACCACATTGATGCTTTTAACTTCAATATTTAAAAAAAAATCTTTCCGGGGGACCATGCCCCCGGACCCCCCTACAGGAGGTTAGGTCCACGGTGTTTACATTGTTATTTATACAATATGTGTGCTTATGCTAACATCATAAGACAAAAGTTGGTTCTGTGTTGTGTGTAGTGAGAACGCGCTAGAGTGAGGGGGCCCCCCAAGCCAAAGCTTGCTTAGGGCCCCCAAAAGTCTAGGGCCGGCCCTGGGTGGGTGTGTGTGTGTGTGTGTGCGTGTGTGTGCGTGTGTGTGTGTGCGTGTGTGTGCGTGTATGTCAAGTTGTTTGCACGTTAATTTGGTAATGTCTGTGAACTACTATGGCATAGAAGCTTCCTATAAATCACTTTCAGACCATTTGAAATCATAATCCTACTGGCAATCTTTGCCAACTGCGTGGCCCTGGCCGTGTACCTGCCCATGCCTGAGGAAGACAGCAACAACACCAACAGCAATCTGGTGCGTCTGCCTGCTTGTTTTTTGTATTATACAGCAACACTGACACTTGTTTTAAGACAAAGTTGGGACCCTTGGGTGCCTTCAGGACAGCCATACGGTTAGGGTCAGCCCATGTTTACCAATTAACTTTTTGTTCCATTCCAAAGTAGGCCATAAGCTCTCCTCAGTCAGGAGAAGCTCACCTTGACCCATGTTAAAATCAGTCTGCAGTTTGCCACATGGTTTATTATTATTCAGGATGATATTGGACATTTACAATCATTTGTTTTACTAATGGGACGGCATGACCTGCCCTGCTCTTCCTCTCATTGGCAAGTACTTGAGTTGTTTGGAGGAAATGGTTAGGTTTAGCCATGCTGAATCAGATAACCCAACCAGAGGCAGGTCATGCGTTTGTGCAAGGAAACTACTTAAGGCCCTGTTTTCAGGATATTGGGTTGTCAGAAAGTTCAAATGTTTTTAACTATTGGGGTTTCAGAATATTGGCCATCACAAAGAAGAAGAATGCAAACGTTTGGTGATGTCAAAGCGTTGCAGGCTTGATGCAGTCATGCAAGCAAAGGATTTGCAACTAAAATACTTCGTATTATTCACTTTTCACACCATTTTAAGTCTCTGTTCCTATACTTTGCTCACTTGGAAAATGGGTGGGTTTAAACAAAAGGTGCTTTCTTCTCAGTTGTTTAACAGATCTAGATGTTAATACCTGGAATGAAAAGCTGAAACACTGACCTTTTGTCTCATATCCATCTTTTGATGTCAAACCTAATTGTTTTTCAGTGTACAGCAAAAATAAAGGAATTGGCCTCGCTGTTCCAATAGCTTTGGAGGGGACTGTATATCTGAGACCTGTTGGAACAGTTGTTGGACCTGTTGTTATATTGTTGGAAAAGTGTATATTAGGGGAACTTTAAAACATTTCAGTTTGTAAGTGAGGTAGACCAACGGTAGACTAGCGGGCGCAACATCAAACTCTCATAAAGAAACATTTGCTGGGATTTTCTCGCTAAACAGTTGAAACAAAAATTGAGAGGTTAATGTCTAATTTATAATCTATTATTGTATTATTATTCATTTTATTAATATAACAGAATGTTGTCAAAAAATTATTTAAAAAAAACCTATGCATGATATAACACTGACTTATAAAAGTTGCTTAAGGCTAATTCACAAAGTAAGGCATATTCAAAGAAATGCCTTTGTTGTTTTACAGGAAAGCCTCGAGTACATCTTCCTCATCATCTTCTCAATAGAATGTTTCCTGAAGATCGTTGCCTATGGATTTCTTTTTCATGCTGATGCATACTTAAGAAACTGCTGGAACATGTTGGACTTTGTGTGTGTATCAGTTGGGTAAGCAATGCACATTGTTATATAGATAAGCAACCATAATGTGTCACTACCAAAGAAAACATCATGTTTTTATTGTTACAGCTTGTTCACTGTGGTAGTGGATGCCATCAACCACATCAGTGGGGTGGAGGCTCCGGTCGGAGAGAAAGGTGGAGGCTTTGACATGAAAGCTCTGCGGGCCTTCAGGGTCCTCAGACCTCTTCGGCTGGTTTCTGGAGTTCCGAGTGAGTAAATATAGTTTCTGTAGGAGAGTGGGGTAGATGAGCCAGTGGGTAAGTTGACCCAACCCCTTTGTCTAGAGAACTGCACATTTGTGACCATAACTTCAGGAAGCACCTACCATTTATATTTGGCTGTGATGGAGAGAAGCACGTGGTAAAGTGATAAATGTGTTTTTTAGTACAAGTACATGTTCAACAAGTCAGGTATAATTAATGTTATGTCAAAGAAAATGTATCCAGGTCTGAAAATATGTAGCATACATATTCAGCAAGGTGTAAAACCATGTGTATCATTTAGCTAAAGATTACCATGAAGGACTAAGATAGATAGTTCCTTTCCAAAAAGTGGCTGAGGGGTGAAGTGAGCCAGTGGTTCAACGTAACCCCCCATGAGGCACTGCAGTTAAGTCCTCTGTTATTTCAGTTTACACAACTGATTGGTTGTTTACGTCTTAAACATTGTGGAAACAACAACAGGAAAGATTGATTGTATATAGTTGTAAAAACATAAAATAAATAAGAACAATACACATTTTATATTTCACACCGGATTAAACATGAACTAAAGTGCTTGTATTGGCAGATGATCCTGTGTCAATGTAGAAAATTAGGCCTAATTCAAACAAATAGGCCTACTAGTAAAACAATGTAATTGTTTTTTTATTTAATGAAAATATATGAATCAACATTAACTACTATTTGTACTGCAGGTTGCAAATAATCACATCACTATTCCTATTCCACACATAGCCTACCTATCAATGACTTGTGTGTAGGGATGGGTATCGTTACGATTGTAAGGGTCAGGGGCGGTTCTAGGTGGGGGGGGGTCAGTAACCCCGTAATGCTGACCTGGGTCCCCCCTGTGGCCACCCCTCCAAAATAGAGGTTTATAATATTACAATTTATTGGCTATAGCAGCACGATATGTGGAACTAATGTAATTTAGCCACTGGCCAGCTAAAGCACACGCAGGAATACAAAATAAAAAATGCATATCATCTCCAACCACAGGCCTTTTTACTTCAAGTAAGATTCAAGCCTAGACGTTGAAAGACTAAAAGTCACACCGCAGGGTGTCATTTGAAAGAAGAGAACACTCAGCCTGGCTGCATGAACCCGGATGTAGAGATAATACTTAAAGTTCCCCTATTATACTGTTTTTCATCAATATATTATAGGTCTCAGATAAATACAAAACATGTCTCTGGAGTGTTTTGCTCGAAATACCAAACAGATCATGCATTGTAGCATCCCATAATCCCTTCTGTTTCAAAAGTGCTGATTTTCTGTCTGTTACTTTAGATCAGGGGTCTCAAACTCAAGGCCCGGGGGCCAAATCCGGCCCGCAACTTCATTTTATGTGGCCCCGCAAGAGCTTGCAAAGAATATAATACGTTTATTATACGGTTACATGCCACTTTACAGAAGCAGGTTGCCCATAAACTACATGTCCCTGAAGAGACTTGCAATTATTTGCCCTGGATTTCTGCTTTCAGACGTAGTTCATTACTAAGTTATTATCCTATCCGATAATAATCCAATTCAGAGGCAATAATGTAATATAATACATTATTTTATAATATACTATATATTTATATAGTTACAACCGGCCCTTTGAGTGCAAACTCTATGCGAATGTGGCCCACGATGAAATTGAGTTTGACACCCCTGGTTTAGATGGAAATAAGGAGCCCCTCCCCACGCCCCTCTGAGAGAGATTTGGTTAAAAAGAACACAATGGTGCTCTAGGATGAGATTCAGGTGATAAGGGGGGGGGGTTACCTTGGTTGCTGATTGGCTAATGGTTACACAAGACAAAACATCGTAATGACATCACAAAGTGGCCAAAATCTGATCAGCTCATTTTCAGACAGGTTTTTATAAAAATGGATCAAAAAGAAAGAGAATCTTTGTTCCTGAAACTTTCAGAGTCTCTTTCCACAGAGGGGACACATGTTGATGTAGAAGAGACATGAAGAAGAGGGGACACATGTTGATGTAGAAGAGACATGAAGAAGAGGGGACACATTTTGATGTAGAAGAGACATGAAGAAGAGGGGACACATTTTGATGTAGAAGAGACATGAAGAAGAGGGGACACATGTTGATGTAGAAGAGACATGGAGAAGAGGTGACACATGTTGATGTAGAAGAGACATGGAGAAGAGTTGACACATGTTGATGTAGAAGAGACATGGAGAAGAGTTGACACATGTTGATGTAGAAGAGACATGAAGAAGAGGGGACACATGTTGATGTAGAAGAGACATGAAGAAGAGGGGACACATGTTGATGTAGAAGAGACATGAAGAAGAGGGGACACATGTTGATGTAGAAGAGACATGAAGAAGTCTCTAACTTACCCCTTAGATCAGGGGTGCCCAACCAGTCGATCTAGGGAATCTCCACGCGATCGACCGGTCGATCGCGAGGAGATTCCCAGTCGATCGCGAGATGTGTCTAAAAATAGAACAACAATATTCTGTTTTATTGTTAATGTCCTATGACATAATCTTCCTGTGCCAGAATAATGCATTGAACGCATCAAAGCTTTGTGATTGGCCGGCGTGACCCCATGTGTCGGGGCGTGGCTGGTGGGCAGTGGGCAGTATTTCGCTGACTTTGTCCGTGTCAACAGGAGTGACAGTCCGCACACACACAAGACCGCAATTATGGCAGAAGCAAAACATATATAATTTTTACTCCGAGTGGGAGGATGATTATTTTTATCTATTCCAATTCAAAGTCCATCTGTCTCATCTGCAATGCGAGCGTGGCTTTATCGAAGAAGGGTAATTTAGGAGCGGCATTTCAAAACAGTGCACAAACGCTACGAGACGGAATTCCCTCCTAATTCTGCCCTACGCTCCCAAAAGGGGAGGGGCCTGAAAGGACAGCTAAATGCACAGCAGTCCATTTTCAACCAGGCCCAACAACAAGAGCAAGGCTGCTACCAGAGCATCTTATCGTGTCAGTCACGTTCTTGAGAAACACATGAAGTCTTTCAAAGACGGCGAAGTTGTGAAAGAAGCATTCCTGGTTTTTGATATAATAAAAACTCAAGTTAGATACCGTTATTAATCAGCTGTGAGTTTTAGTTTGTTTGAACTTAGTCATTATAATTATTGTACAAAATGGTATAAGAATGCAAACTTAAATTGATTATAGTCTATTATCAATTCAGGTTAAGAAACTACTGTTGCTTGCATCCTATTTTGAAGGCATTTCTTTTTATAATCTACTAAAATGCAACAACAAAAGGGTTTGATTCTATTAATTTTATCTTTGTTATTGCACTGTTGCAGCAGATTCCTGTGTAGCTTCAGATCTGAGTTGTCTTATTAGTAAGCCTCATTTATACTTTTGAAGCAACACTATTTTTATATAATGGCAAAGAAAGGGTTCAGAGTATTTTTCTTTTTTTCCTGTGTCATATGTGGCAGCACTGTTCAATGTTTCTTGAAAACATTACCCACTGTAGTGACGTGTGAATAAACTCCAACTCTGTATCAACAACACTGTGTGTAACTTCAGTTAAATACTTGTATGTGTGTAGATTAGAAAGAGGTAAGAAAAAGGATCTGCAGTATTTTATGAAGTATTAATTGTACAAAGGTCAGTTTTATACAAGTAGAAGTGTGTATTTACCTGGTAGTAGGCTGTCAGTAATGGATACGCCTCTTCCATTTGGACTGGTAGATCTCAGCAGACTGGCAACTTTAAAAGTAGCTCTCGGTTCAAAAAAGGTTGGGCACCCCTGCCTTAGATGGTGCAAGTTAAGCCACAAGACCACTTATTTGAGAAGTCATATTTTTATGGCCCTTTGTGATAGATGCATTATTTTCATTTTGATTGACAGAAGACATCCTGAAGTAAAGGTTGTTGTTCTCATTTGACTTCTATCTCAATTTTCCTTGTCTACAGGACAACATAAGTACAAATTGGTTCATTTTACCCCACTCTCGCCTACAATTAAACTATATAATTTCATCATGCTAGTAACAATAATAATTACATATCGGTAATAAAGGTTTATGACATTAAGTATTACTGATTTGGTTTATTCTTGTTCATCCCCAGGCCTTCAAGTGGTGATGAACTCCATACTGAAGTCCATGCTGCCCCTCTTTCACATCACCCTACTTGTCCTCTTCATGGTCACCATTTACTCCATTATGGGATTGGAGCTCTTCAAATGCAAAATGCACAAGACCTGCTACTACATAAGCACAAGTAAAGTATGCAGCACAGGGTTATACATAGTGGTAATACTAGAAATGCACTATGGGGTGTATCGGGGGAAATACTGACCTCATGTGTAATGTTTTGGCAAGAAGTTTTCAATCAAATTGTTTTTCTTTCTTTGCTGTGAGTAACTTTCCCATGATTTAACTTTTTCATTTTAAGATTGTTTTGGGCCAGTTTAGCCTTGACTAGAGAATGGCAATGTTGAAAGGGGGGGATGGCTGGTGTAAGAAGACTCCTTAGTAAGGACTGAGCACAAAGTTTGGCTGCCAGCTCAAACCACTCAGCTATGCAGCCGCTCAGGGATATCACCTTTTAGCTATTGAATTTTCTTCTGTATTACAACCCGCAAAATATCACTTATTAGGGCCTGAGCCCGACAGAGTCGGAGCGAAGACCTATTGAAATCTTTGTGATTCTTTTTTTATTTTTATCATTTTTTGTCTACCAAATGAATTGCCTTTTTTGAGGGCCTTAGCAGGCTCAAAAGATGGAGATTCTTTGCACACTTGTCCGGTCTTGTGAAAAATGGGATATTTCCGGGGTTTCATAATTACCGCATGCAAAATGGCTCTATAGCCAGGGATGCACATCACTTTTTTAGTGAGTTACAGATGTAGCACCACATTTTGCACGTCCCTACCTCGATCCTCGCTGAAAGGAAAACCCCCCGCATGACGTAGTGAATACGTTTCAGACTTGATACGCCTCCTTGATAAATTATAATGAAACCAGCTGCAATGGATCATGGATCCACCAGGGGGAGCAGTGATTAAAAAGCTGCCACACTGGAACTCAAGTGAAATAAACAGCTGATACAGGTATCTGATTTAGCGGATCTTTGTTAAGATCCATATGTCACGGATAGGATCATATTCTGTGCTAAATAAGAGACATGTAATCATTTACAAAGCATCACCATGTTTTATTTAACAACATAATGTTGTTTAATCCACGTTGGCGTTTACAAAGCTACAACTACAAAAACAATCGGTTTGTTTTTTCATCAGGAAATGCAGCCCGGCTCAAACTAACGATTTGTAATCATCATCCTCATGATCATTTAATGTATCATATGTTGGCCGAATTGACATGAAAAGCACTAACAAATATGAATATGCTGTAGTCACCTTCATTAAAACGTTATTAACGTGCCTAAACTCAGTAATTCACTAAAAAGAGGTTTCTTTTTAATGGAGCCTTGTCATCTCACTACGGGCAAAGGATAATATTTACAGTGTTAATAGTTTTACTGTATTATGTAAGGGACAATGTGCAGCGAGGCGTTCATTAGGGGGAAATAACACCCCACAGGCTGATCAGGGAGCGCGAAGCGGAGGGATCTTGATGAGCCTGAAGGGTTATAGAAACAAATATGTTTCTGTCCTTGTTTCTGTCCTTTAAGTAGGATTCAAACCAATTTAGAACTGTTTCCGAAAGTCCCACCCAGTTTTCCAGTCGGTCTAGTAATATGCTGTGGTCAACAGTGTCAAACGCAGCACTGAGATCTATTAATACTAACACTGAAGTTCTGCCACTGTCTGTGTTTAAGTGGATGTCATTAAAGACCTTTACAAGAGCAGTCTCAGTGCTGTGGTTTGGACGAAAGCCTGACTGGAACACATCAAAAACAGTTATTTAAATGCAAGAAATTACTCAACTGTTGAAAAACAACTTTTTCAATGATTTTACCTAGAAATGGGAGGTTTGATATGGGCCTGTAATTGTTCATTACTGAAGCATCTAGATTATTCTTTTTTAAGATCGGTTTAATGACTGCAGTTTTCAGGGCCTGTGGAAAAACACCTGAGTAAAGAGACTTGTTTACTATATGAAGTACAAGTACATGAAGTATGTGTACAAATGACAGGACTCTACACATTGGAAATGCGTGCAATACGCAGAAGTCCGGTTTTGCGTGCATATGATACGCTAACCATTCCCATTGAGCTCTGAGGCCGAGTTTTGCGTGCATATGATACACCACTTATTTTTGTCCGGTCGGGTCTTGGAAGACCGGAAGCTGTGTGGTTCATAAAAACATGTTCTTACTCAATACCAAGCCACGATTATTGTTTTTATTTTAAATCGTATAATGTCGGACTTTTTTTGTCGTCTGTGAGGAAAATAAATGGCTCAGAGCCTCAGAATACTGAAGTCTGTATTTTTTTAAATCTTTTTTCCTTCTAATTTGTTATTCTTTTCTAAATAACACACTGTTATTTACTCACCAATAACACACAATTATCCTTGTTTTTATTTATTCGTTTAATTCTATAATATTGGGCTTTTAGCCATAAATAAAGTCACCGGAAACAGACGTAGGCCTATAAGGGACATTTCGAGCATCATTGCGATACACACCACACACCCACTGAACTGATTTCCCAAGATCCTCAGCTTGAAGCTCGGTTGATTGGATGTTTTAGCACACAATGCACGTTGGGATATGGTGTTAATGCGATATGATATCCGAAAAACCTTTCAGAGTTTAGGCTGGCCGAAGACACTACACTACCTGTAGCGGCGATCGTTAATCAAAAAAGGCCACTCATGGAGGTTAGCAGTCAGAGTTCCCAACGTGTGTTGTTGTGAAGGATGAGGTCCACCATGACGTAATTTGTGATGCTTTATTTACTTGTCCACGGTTAAAATGTTCTTTAAGACTCACTCAAATCTGTTTAAAACATAAACTATCACGCACACGCTCAGACACAAACAATCACGGTCAACACCGTTGAAAAACGTGTGGCTTCCTCCTCTAACCTCTCATCCCAGCTGATTACCCATGCCCACACATATAGGTTAATTACCTCCCGTGCTCCCAGGTGCGCAGATTGGATGATGACGCATTCACACACACATAGACAAACCCTGTGCACAACCCAAAGCAAATTGGCTCCAACACTACCCATAATCCTCAGCTATCGTTTGGGACTACAATCCTGTTGCTTGACAAACCCGTGACTAATCTTCAAACTCCCCCCCCCCCCCCACCGAACTACACATGCTGGCTATTGTGTTTCGCACATGGGTTTCGCAACATGTTCTATGGCACGTCTCTTACCGGGAATTGTAGTTTTAGAAGACGTTTTCGTTTTTCCCACAATTAGAAGTTGCCAGTATTAAACTGTGTACATCCCCCCTGGAGGTTTAGGCGATAGGAAACAAATTGGTGTGCACAAATTAATGCTGTCAAAATGATCGCGTTAACGGCGGTAATACATTTTTTGAATTAATTGCATTAAAATATTAACGCATTTAACGAATGTGCAGAAATGGCCCGCCCCATACATCCCACCAGTGGAAGCGCCAGGGTATGGCTGGGTAGGCTTCACCCATACCAAGAATAGCTTAGCCCCACCATGAAAATGATGTTAAAGTAAGCAAAATAAAGTCCGCCAACTCGCGCGGAGTAAATTGCACAGACAGCAGTTAGTAAGATTGATTTCAGTAGCCACTTGCCTGGAAATACAAGGATACAAAGCGGCCGAGATGGGTTTTCCTTCCGCAGGGGTGGCTGGTGTCTCCCTTAGGGATAAGGTGAGAAGTGTCGGATCATATCAGGGAGGGACTCGGAGTTGAGCCGCTCCTCCTTCGCGTCGAAAGGAGCCAGTTGAGGTGGTTCGGGCACCTAGTTAGATGCCACCTGGGCGCCTCCTAGGGAGGTGTTCCAGGCACGTCCAGCTGGAAGAGACCAAGGGGTAGACCTAGGACCAGGTGGAGGGATTATATCTCTTCGCTGCCTGGGAGCGCCTTGGGATCCCCAGTCAGAGGCTGGTTGATGTCGCCAGGGAAAAGAAATTTGGGGGCTCTCTGCTGGACTGCTACCACCGCTACCGCGTCGCTACCCCCGCGACCCCGACCACGGATAAGCGGGAGAAGATGGATGGATGGATGGACTTGCCTGGAAATACCCGAAGACCAGAAACGGTTTTGAAAACTTTTGTCACGTAGTGATCGTCTTCTCAATAGAACATCTTTCATAATGTCTTCTGGCCAATCAGAATCAAGATAACGGCGTGGTGTTGTTGCAGGAAGTCCCGATGGAGAATACTTTTGCTCATGCTTTTGCTGTAGTAGGCTACAAGGGTACATAACTCGGCACTCAGGTTATGTACGTAATCTGAAATGCGTACCGTCACTTGTGTCACAAAGCGCATTTTGCGTACCGACTACTTGTGAAGCTTTTCCAGAAGGCGGTTAGATCACCGGACGACAGAGGTCGGTCTCCGTGTGCACAGACAGGGCTGCTGTTAACGTCGGTCCCGTACAAACGGAATTGTGCCAAAACTACGCCAACCGGCTGCGGAGGGAGACTCCCCCCCTTCACTGGAGAACTGCGCTAAAAGAGCTGATCACAACGGTAGTCACGAAGTACTCCACTAGCCGCCGCCCCCTTGTCGACTTTCCTGAAGTACTCCCCCGTTGATAGAAATAAACACATAATGAATTAAGACCCCACGGTTTGATGATTGATAGGTGTGTGGGCTGTCTTTCATTTTGACACACATAATTTTTTTATAATAAACATAGATACTGTATGTTAAATGGATATATCTGCCTTCTTTCATTTATCTTTCCATTCCCACAACAATATACATAAAGAAATGGCATATTTTTGGACAAAGTTTGAATGATGATTAATCATAATTAATTAATTTTTAAGTTGTGATTAATCTGATTAAAATGTTTAATCGTTTGACAGCCCTAGTACAAATGTAAAGCATGTAATTAATACATGGGATGAACATCGCTTGGTGTCACATAATGGGCAGCATTAATATATACCCACATGACAGCTCATTGTTACTTTGTAATTCTACTTCACTACAATTCAGAGTTAACCTGGTATTTTTACTCCACTACGTTATTTGAGTTACTTTGCAGATTCTGATTAATGATGTGAAAATATAAACAACCTTAAAGCAGACTTTAGTTACACCTGAGTAAAATTCAGGAAAGGTGTCAAGTGCCAACAATCAGAGAGATATTTGGATAGCTGGTTGCTGAGAAGACTAAACATTTATCTGCCAGATCTCTATAAAGTATATTAATTACTCGTTATCTCTACTACTAGTTCATTAAAGGACTGTATATTATGGCTTCCCTTATAATCCCTTTCAAGATTTCAAGATTTTCTAAGGTTTATTGACATATAGTATACACAACTACGGTGTAGTTATGCAAATGAATGAAAACACTTGGGTCGCAGGTTCCTCAACAGCGCATTACAATACATCTATCAATATGTGTGTACCTCCACCATTAAACTGTCATATTCTGCACATTTCTTATACTATCTACATACATAAGAGTATAATTAATGTGTATAATATCAGTTAAAATAAGTGCTTCAACATAGTTAACATTGCAGGAAAGCAATATATTAGGCGTTAAGTACTTTGTCAGGCTTAATATTTATCTGTAGATAGATAGCTCCAAAGCTTTTTTCTTATTTAAAAGAAGACCTTAACTTAGAGTATTCTTTAATGTTTAAATAAAGGTTAATTAGTTTGTCTGTTTTGCACATCCTCCTATTAATATCTTTGTACATCGTGCACTAAACTGTTTTATTGTAGAGATCACTTACAGTATCTTCTTGATTTTTTACATTCTATATTTCTATCATTGACCTTCTACTTTCCCCCTATGAAAGTATGTACTCTTAATATTATTTTCATCAAATAACATTATTCAACACTCACTGGATCGGTTCGCAACCGAGTGTGAAGCGGCTGGGATGAGGATCAGCACCTCCAAATCTGAGGCCATGGTTCTCAGCAGGAAACCGATGGACTGTCCACTCCAAGTAGGGAATGAGTCCTTACCACAAGTGAAGGAGTTCAAGTATCTCGGGGTCTTGTTTTCGAGTGAGGGAACAATGGAGCGTGAGATGGGCCGGAGAATCGGAGCAGCGGGAGCGGTACTGCAGTCGCTTTACCACACCGCTGTGACGAAAAGGGAGCTGAGCCAGAAGGCAAAGCTCTCTGTCTTCCGGGCCATTTTCGTTCCTACCCTCACCTATGGTCATGAAGGATGGGTCATGACCGAAAGAACGAGATCGCGGATACAAGCGGCCGAGATGGGTTTTCTCCGCAGGGTGGCTGGTGTCTCCCTTAGGGATAAGGTGAGAAGTTCAGTCATCCGGGAGGGACTCGGAGTTGAACCGTTCCTCCTTCGCATCAAAAGGAGCCAGTTGAGGTGGTTTGGGCACCTAGTTAGGATGCCACCTGGGCGCCTCCCTAGGGAGTTGTTCCAGGCACGTCCAGCTTGGAAGAGACCAAGGGGTAGTGCCTAGGACCAGGTGGAGGGATTATATCTCTTCGCTGGCCTGGGAGCGCCTTGGGATCCCCCAGTCCAGAGCGGGTTGATGTGGCCAGTGGAAAAGACAGTTTGGGGCTCTCTGCTGGAACTGCTACCTCCGCGACCCGACCACAGATAAGCGGGAGAAGATGGATGGATGGATGGAACATTATTCAACAAAAATAACATTATTCAACAAAAATAATTAAATAGCGTGCTTTAACCACTAGGCGGTGCACACAAGGTACACATAGCATACTAATAATAACTTTGTATTATTAGTGTAGGACACTTATGTATGTATAACATCTGAAGATGTGTAGTTTTTTTCATGTTTTAACATTATTTTACGGGATATTGCTATACTATTTCACATGTTTTACTTCTACACATTAATATCTGATTTGTAAAACATCACGGTATAAAGGTATATCCGTCATTTAATGGTAAGCTATTGAAATTGTGATTCCATAGATGTGTCTCCCATCACCCAAAACCCCTGACTACTCAACTCAGTATTTACATTCTTATATTCAAAGAAAATCAGTAATATCTTTAAAAACTACAAGTCCTTTTCTATCAGCTGTGCACCGTTATGGTGTAAATATAACCTATCTATACCGATTGGATCAAATATAAAAGTCAGCCGAATTACTATTGATACTGCAAGGAGACGTATTGTGTGAAGAGAAATTGAAGATGTTGTTTAATTGCTGATATATTTATGATCCAAGTCACATATTCAGTTTCCGTGGCAG
Organism: Gymnodraco acuticeps; assembly: GCF_902827175.1. Lineage (NCBI taxonomy): Eukaryota > Metazoa > Chordata > Actinopteri > Perciformes > Bathydraconidae > Gymnodraco > Gymnodraco acuticeps. Next base: position 7,182 of record NW_022991325.1, on the reverse strand, counting down.
TTCTTCCAGTTTGTCCAGAGGTCTTCTCATCAGGGCTCTATAAATAAATAACTAAGGCAGATGTGTAATATGTAATGCAGCCGAACTGTGTATTACAATGCCGTTATGTGATTACTTTGAAAGAGAAAAGCAAGAACACTCGGAATAAAGTATTATATTATTAAAAAAAATTTTTTTCGGATTTCATATCGCATTAACACATTCCAATCACCGAGCTTCTAGCTGAGGATCTTGGGTAATCAGTTCAGTGGGTGTGTGGTGTTCGCAATGATGTTGAAAATAATAATAATAAATAGATTTAATTTGTTAGCGCTTTTACAGGTGCTCAAAGACGCTTATGTCCCTTATAGGCCACGTCTGTTTCCGGTGACTTTATTTTGAAATTCACTTCCTGAGGAACAGCTAAAAAGCCCGTGATTATAGAATTAAACAAATAAAAACAAGGATAATTGTGTGTTATTGTTGAGTAAATAACAGTGTGTTATTTAGGAATAACAAATTAGAAGGAAAAAAAGATTAAAGAAAATACAGATTTCAGTATTCTGAGGCTCTGAGCCCCATTTATTTTCCTAACGGACGGCAAAAAAAGTCAGACATTATACGATTTAAAATAAAAACAATAATCATGGCTTGATATTGAGTAAGAACATGTTTTTATGAACCACACAGCTTCCGGTCTACCAAGACCCGACCGGACAAAACGTGGCGTATCATATGCACGCAAAACTCGGCCTCAGAACTCAATGGGAATGGTTAGCGTATCATATGCACGCAAAACCGGACTTCTGCGTATCTATTGCACGCATTTCCAATGTGTAAAGTCCTGTCATTTTTACACAGACTGAAGAGAGTGGGTTGCATTAATCAGATGGAATTGTGTCATGGTGTTTGAATTGATTTTAAGTGTAACACATTTGCTGTACCTGATGCAGAGGCACTGACTGCTTGTCTGATTTTCTGAATTCTGAAGAAGGCAAAATCATTGCATGCCCTGGTGGATAGAAATTCAGAGGCTACTGACACTGGGGGGTTAGTTAGTCTGTCGACGGTAGCAAACAAGGCACGTGCGTTGTTTTTGTTTTTGGTAATGATGTCAGAGAAGAAAGACTGTCGTGCATTTTTCAATTCCAAATTATAAAGGCCAAGTCTCTCTTTATAGATTTCAAAGTGAACCTGGAGATTTGTTTTTCGCCACCTACGTTCAGCTTTTCGACACTCTCTTTTTTCTGCTCTCACGGTCATGGCCTTTCTCCATGGAGATATTTTCTTCCCAGACACTTCCTTTACCTTAGTTGGAGCAATGGCATCTATAACATTTTTAATTTTTGAATTCAAATGATCTACTAGCTCATTTACTGAGATGTTAGCAGGGGCAAGTGTGGAAGAGAAATTCTGAGTAAACATTTCCCTAGTATTTTCAGTTAAATATCGCTTTGTGGTTATCTCTTTTTGAACATTTTTGTGAACAGAAATAGAGCTCTCAAAGAAAACACAGGAATAATCAGAGAGTGCAACGTCAGTCACCACAACCTTAGAGATATTCAGACCCTTTGAGATAATTAAGTCCAGAGTGTGCCCCTTATTGTGCGTGGCAGTGGCGAACGCACCTCCCTGTCCCTGTTTAAGCCTCCAATTTGCTTTCTCTAAAACTTGTTGCAATGCCAGAACTGTGAAGTCCTTGCATTTCCTGAAGCCAAGTTGAAGGATCAAACACTAAGAAATGATCACATGACTTGAAGTCATATCAGATGTGGGATGAAACTAAGTACACTTGTTCAAGCACTGTACTTAAAGGGGACCTATCATGCAAAGTGTACTTTGTGATGTCTTTTATACATAAATATGTCTCCCCGGTGCGTCGGGGAACTCACGCGGCGTCAGAAAATAAAACCCTCTCTCTTTTCCTCCGTACCCAAATCTTTTAAAAAACGGGGAACAACGAGCGGATACAGATTTGCTGCCGATCTGACGTCAAATCGGTGGCGGACCCACAGAAAATTGCTATCAGAAACAATGCCTGACCTGTTTTGGACGTAATCTCGTCTTTGTTTACATTAGCAAGCCTCACTAACACTCAGAGCTAACCTGTACTGTAGAGCAGGGGTTCCCAACCTTTATTGTGCCAAGGACCGGCAGATACAGACGGACCGGTTATCAATTTTAACTGATTTTAATATTTACTCACCACCAGCAGGTAGCAACAGAGGCTAATTGTATGTAACAGCCTGAACAAATACTAGAACAATATGCATCCAAAACATATTAACAACGTTTAAAAAAGAACCGGTGTCGTTTTTTGGTTTTTCTGAAAAACGGAAAACCAAAAAACCGACGTTATTCAGTTTTTAAACCAAAACGGGAAAAGATAAATCAACGTTTTGGTTTGTTTGTATGATTTACGGATAATCCAGTGAATGCTGGGAAAACGAGGAAAAGGCGCATTATGAAGGAGGGGTGTGTGTGTGTGTGTGTGTGTGTGTGTGTGTGTGTGTGTGTGTGTGTGTGTGTGTGTGTGTGTGGTGTGTGTGTGTGTGTGTGTGTGTGTGTGACACTGGCATTTGTTTTCAGAAGATATTATGATAGTGACGTTCGTTCCGGTGCACGTCCGACAGCATTTAGCACTAGGGCCTACATCGAGATTAAGATTAAACTAACTTCTTTTGGGAACACCCATAGGCTACCTATGGAGTTAGCCAGATGTGTGTAAATTACTGTTCATGGTCATTTGAAAACAAATGCCGGTGTCAGACAGACACCAACACACCGAACACACAGAGCTGAGCACACACACACCACATCATGCGCCTTGGTGACGGACATCTCCTTCATAAAACAAATAAAAGGGGGAGTAATCGGGCAGTTCGATGTGTGTAGAGGTGTGTGTAGAGATGTGTGTAGAGGTGTGTGTGGTTAACACGTAGCAGCATGCAGTCACTCTTAAGCTGTTCTGATGAAGGTAAACACAGCGAAGGCGGTGCGTAAAAAGGCACAGCTCGGCGCGCTGGTACTGCACTTCTCAGAGGCGGAGTATACGTCCCGCTGCCTCCTGATGCTGCCTGCAGCCATTTCATGAAGTGAAGGAGGCTTTCCTTCTATAAAACAGCTGCGGGCAGCAGATACCGTGAGAGTCCCGGACATGCATTCATAGATCACGGCAGACTGGTTTACTCTCCTGTTTGGCCAATCCGGTGCTTAAATAAATAGCTCGACACCCCTGGCCGACATGTCCTTAAAATGAAGTCTGAGTTTGAAATATATCTCAAATAATGTATGCACTGCCATTTCCCCACATAAACATAACAGTCTGCATTAAACGGTTGTCTCCTGTGCGCTCCTCTTCCTATTTGGCGCACCGGTAACTTTCTCGTGCGCACGAGAGGCTGAGACCCTGAGCCGCCGAATCCCTCGCAACATCATAAAAGCCATTTTCAACGGTTTTCTGGTGAAAGATTAACTAGGCTACTGAATGAATAAATATGACTGTATAGGTGCGACAACACTTTTTGAAAAAAAATTATGATAAAATATTTTTATATATTTATAATTCTGCAAATATTATGATAAACTCACAGCTATTATCGGTACCGGTCCGCGGACCGGGGGTTGGGAACCCCTGCTGTAGAGCACATATGTGTTTAAAATGCAGGAAATAAAAAAAGGAACTCACCTTGTGATAAACCCGCAAGAGAAAAAGCATTTGAGATCCACACTGTTTCAGAAATAATCCTTGATGTGGTTTAGAATAGGATGGCGTTTTATCACAGCAGAATTTAACTTTATCTCCGGTAGAATTCTGATCAGGCATTAGCTCCGCCTCCTTTTTCAAGCTAAGGACCCAAAATCCGCGTTTCTCTAACAGGGCTGCAAAGAGGGGTTTGAGCAGTATGAGGCATGGCCACAATGGGTGAACGGTTTTGTATTTTAAGCAAAACACTTCACAGACATGTTTTGTATAGGTATGGCCCTACAATATATTTTTCCAATATAGCATAATAGGTCCACTTTAATTACAATTTTGAGATAGTTGTACTTTACTTGAGTATGTCTATGTTATGCTATTGTGTACTTCTACTCCACTACAATTCAGAGGTAAATGGTGTACTTTTACTCCACTACATTTATTTAATTACTTTTGTTACTTTACAGATTTGGAGTCTGTGGCTCAGTGGTTAGTGTGCTGGACTTCAAATTAGGGGATAGCAAGTTCGAGTCCCACTGCAGTCAGCATGTCGTTGTGTCCCTGGGCAAGACACTTGCCCCAAATTGCTCCTGTGGGGATTGTCCACAGTATTGAATGTATGTAAGTCGCTTTGGATAAAAGTGACATGCAATGTAATTTGGATGAATGATGTGAAATCTAACCAAGTGTTGAATCAGACTTTAGTTCCACCTGGAGTACATCCACAAGCTACCCTGCAGTATACAAAGTCCTTCAAACTAGCTGCACCTTTACCAGCTTTGAGAACTCTTTCATGATCAATCATTACAAAACATATCATATATATTATTCTGAAATGGACCAATCTGCACAATGACTACTTTTACTGTCGCTACTTTCACTATATTGTTATGATAATAATTCAAATAAAGGGCTTTTACTTTAAAAGAAGAGGGTAATAATCATTTAAAAGATCTTAATGACCCCCTGATCTTGTATTTTTAATGCTTAATTACTTCACACAACTAGAGGATGTTAGGTCAACCCCCCACTTAAATCATGTTCATATGGATAGGATACTAAATAAATGTGCACACATTCATACTCCCATTGTTTGCATACACTGCAACCAACCATTATTTTTTTACTTCACTCATACACCTTTCATCTCAATGTGTTTCCTGTAAACAAATTATGTTCGCATTGCAAAGCAAAAGGACTTTCTCCCTTCTGTCCTTTGTCCTTTGTCCTTAGTCCATTGCCATTGAAAGACAGGAGTGTGGCCATTATGAAGAGGAAAAAAAACATATTCAAACCGGACATTGACTTCAGCTCGGGTCCATGCAGGCTGCATCGCCGCTCACCGTCCTCTCCTTCTCTTTATCGACCTTCCATTTGGTGCTCAGCCGTACAGATTCTCTGGTCTCCGCCCAGTCTCGTTCATCCGCCTCTTCCACCTTCCACCTCTCTCTGCTCCTCGTTGCTCTGGCCGACCCCCCGACGGTGACCTCCATCCACGAGTCAGACTCTTCTTCCTCGCTGTTACGACCCATGGTCGTTATGTTGTTTGTGTGCAGGTATTTCCTTCCTCCTCCTGTGTCTGTGTGGCTGCGTATGAGTCAACAGGTGGTGCCCGGTAGCTGATTGGCTGCCCTCGACAGGCTGATTGGTCCACCTGGGGAGACGGGAGGATATTAAGCGGCAGCCGTGCAGTTCCTCGGCCGCTCTCACTGACTCAACTTCTCCTACTCCAATGCGGCGCTTGAATTGATATTTTGTTCTGTGGTGCTGTGTTCGCACTTTGGTATCGTGTTGTCCTTCTCCTCTGGCTGCGGGCCAGTTTCACCTTACCTGTCTTTGTAAGACAGATGTATGGTCTTCGGAGTGCAAACCCTTTTGTTTTATTTTCCCTTTTGGATTGTTCGTTTTCTCCTGTTTAAGGTAGTGTAAGTAAGAAGCCTGTATATTTATTTTCTCGGTTAGGTAACATTTTGAGTTTAAAGGTTTGTTTGTTTTTTGTTGGTTTTGTTACTCCTGTTTGTGAATTATTTTTGGTAAATAAATGTACCAAACGCTTTCTCTGACTCGGTGTCCGTGTTCTTGGGAGTGGGAAGAGTGGGGAGAGTGCGCATTTTTTGCTGCGCCTATGGTTCCCCTAGACCTGGGCGTAACACTCGCTCTCCTGCTTCTGCTCCACCTGGTGATCGTGTCCAAGCTCCTTTTCACCCCACCAGAGCTCCCCGACGTTCCCGCACCTGCTGCTGCTGCCGCTACCTTTGAAGCCATCGTTGCCGCTGCGGCCGTCGTTGGAGCCGTCGTTACCGCTGCCACTGCCGCTGTCGTTGGCGCCGTCGTTGCCGCCGTCGTTGGAGCCGTCGTTGGAGCCGTCGTTGGAGCCGTCGTTGGAGCCGTCGTTGGAGCCGTCGTTACCGCTGCCACTGCCGCTTCTTTGGAGCCGTCGTTACCGCTGCCACTGCCGCTGTCTTTGGAGCCGTCGTTGCCGCTGCCGCCGTCGTTGGAGCCGTCGTTACCGCTGCCACTGCCGCTATCTTTGGAGCCGTCGTTGCCGCTGCCGCCTTCGTTGGAGCCGTCGTTACCGCTGCCACTGCCTGTCTTTGGAGCCGCCACTGCCGCTGTCTTTGGAGCCGTCGTTGCCGCTGCCTTTGGAGCCGTCGCTTCCGCTGCCACTGCTTCTGCCTTTGCCGCTGCTGCTGCCGCCGCTACCATTATTGCCTCTTTTTTTCCTTCCCCACTCTCAAGCGTAGTGACCCTTCGTTCCACATTTAAAGCATTTGAACTCAGGGCATTCTCTGGCGATATGCCCTAGTTTAATGCACAGTCTGCAAACTGGGATCTGCCCATCATGGAGTACCCTGAAATATTCGAAGCCTGTCAATGTGCTGAACTTTGTCGAGTAGGGGAGTGATCTTACCACCTCGTCATTGAATCTTGCTTTCAGGAAGTGAGTACCATCACGCTATCTGTTCCTGGCCACACACGCTTTTAATTTCCGACATAGGCCTTACTCCATCTTTAATGTACACTGGCATGTTTATGAAGACACCACTATCTTATTCCCGTAATGTATTTTGCATGTACCATTGCCCCATTCACTCTCAGGCCCTCCATGATATTCCTTTTTCCTTCTCTGCTTCCCATTGTCAGTTCATATGTTCGTTCCCCTCTTAACCTGCATCCCACCACCACTCCACAGTCTTTTTTGAACTGCTCTTAATAGATCCATCATAGACACAGTCTCTTTTTCCTGCATCCACCGTCACTTTCCACCGTTAATTCCTTCCCGTATTTCTCTCCCTTTTTTTCTCCTCCTTCTCCCGTTTTCTGGTTTTGTCGTGTTCTTTCTCTGATCGTTTTCCTTTCGTTGTTCTTTATTGTTAATCCCCTTATCTCTTTCTCTTCCCTCCGCTGTTCCTTTTCAATTCCGTGATCTGTGACTCAGTAGTATAATCCATTCCAGATGTCGAAGCCATTAAATCCATCAAGACAAAAAACACATCGCAGGG
>NW_022991324.1:25000-167052 GCF_902827175.1 Gymnodraco acuticeps | reverse complement strand
ATAACAGCCTCACGAGGAAGAGAAACCTCACACTGAAAACAGGAAGCAAACACTATCTCTGTGTGTGTGTGTGTGTGTGTGTGTGTGTGTGTGTGTGTGTGTGTGTGTGTGTTGTGTGTGTGTGTGGTGTGTGTGTGTGTGTGTGTGTGTGTGTGGTTAAAAGCAGGATGTTGCTGATCTGCTGAACCACATGTATCCAGATAAGGATCTCTTCAAGAGAGGATACAGTGTGTGTGTGTGGTGTGTGTGTGGTGTTGTGTGTGTTGGTGTGTGTGTGTGTGTGTGTGTGTGTGTGTGTGTTCTCCTCTTAAACACTTCCCACACAGCTCAGGGTCAGTCACTGGCAACGGACAGTTAGTTTATAGCTACATCAAATACACAAACTGATTATGAAAAGTCTGACACCTATAATAAAGGACTAGACACCCGTAAAGATACACACAAAAAACAACAATATACAAAAGTCAACAACATAGAGACTGAACATAGAGACTGAACAATGACTACAAAAGACACCAATTACCTACAAAGTGAAGACCAAGAGAAATCACCACACAAATACACAACCCCAAGAGCCGGGTTGCAACAGATGCAAGTCCAATTTCAGACTGACCATTAAAGTATTATCGTATCTGTTGGGAAAATACTGAACGTCCTCTTCCAATGAGAGTAACATGATAACAAAGGTATCTCAACTGTAGCTGTGAACATGACAGGATGTGTGATGACCTAGAAGAGCATCAGGACTGTTTGAGGCAGATGATAGCTATGTGATTAACATGATGATTCAGCCTCTATGGAGAGAGACTCAAGCATGCTCATTTCTGACGTGGAGCTAATCTGAAGTAAACATTGAATACTGCTTTCTATTCCTCCATCTTGTGACTGTGTAACTCCCTCTCTTGATATCAGCATGTGAAGGACACTGTTCAGGAACTAGTTGATGCTCTGTATGTGATGACTACTTCCATTCTGGAGAGGATCACAGACACATGGATCCTGAGGTTGAAGCTCAAGCCGGGGACCAGGGATTATTAACATTTTGAAGTATTCAGGAAAAGTGAGAATTTTGAGATTTTTAGAAAAAGTGAGAATTTTGAGATTTTTAGAAAAAGTGAGAATTTTTAGATTTTTAGAAAAAGCCAACATTTTTAGAAACAACTCAGTATTTTGTACATGACAACCGGTACCCCTCCATCTTGTGACTGTGTAACTCCCTCTCTTGGATATCAGCATGTGAAGGACACTGTTCAGGAACTACTTGATGCTCTGTATGTGATGACTCCATTCTGGAGAGGATCACAGACACATGGATCCTGAGGTTGAAGCTCAAGCCGGGGACGAGTGATACTTTTCTAACACGTATGGTGTTTTGTGCTCAGAGTGAGTGTACTCACGGAAAGCTGGGCAGCGAGCTCCACAGATGTGGATCCAGAGGCCGAGGCGGTCAATTCTCCGGGGATGGAGATCGGGTCCGGAGACACCGTCAGCGTCTTCAGGACCGCTGGAGCATCGGGCTGCCCGCAGTTCTTCCAGTCGAAACCCATAACCTACACAGACACATGCAAAAGTATTCAAGTTTCAAGGTTTTATTGTCACAGTGTAGATCTGACAACGAGAAACCAAAGTCACAGGCTCCTCCAACAGTGCAAGTTGTGCAACATGAATATATATAGGACGTAAAACAAATAAAACGCACTTGTTATCATATTTGAATTCACTGAAAGTCCCACCCCCTGACTAAGTCTCTATGTCCCGCCTCTAGTTATCCTTTTTTATTTGATCTTTTCTTTGTGTTTGAATTCATGTGTTATTCTTTGTATTAATTGTTGGTGTTCTTTGCTCTTTGTCATGTGACATGTATCAGGATGTGTAAGCGATGCCATGCTGTGACCAACTTTGCCGTTCCTGTGAAGGTGGGAGGATTCGTTTGTTTTATTGTAACAAAAGAGACATTTCCTGTAATAAGAAAACCAAAACCAGGAAATGTGAATATTGTCTGATACATCTGCACTCCTAAATGAATCAATTAAAACAACTAAAACAATAATAATAATAATAGTGTAAGAGAATGTATTGAGATGTGAATGAAATAGAAAGAGTGCAAGACGAGTCCATACAAGTCCAAGGAATGATATATTTAAGCGGCACGACAGGCCGTGTCGATGGTCATTATCTCACAGCTCAGGGGCGTGGTTCGTATCTTAAATGCGTTTATCGTCTACATATCTTTGCCATTTATTTACCCCTAACCCAATAAGCTGCTGTGTCGTTTATTGCACCGCAAACATTGGAACGGCGATCAAGCCTGAAGCCACAGAGCTCTTTGTTTGAATGTTGAGGTGTAATATCAGAGTATCATATGCACGCTAAATCGGACTTCTGCGTATCTATTGCACGCCTTTGCAAAGTCGTGTCATTTGTGCGCAGACTGTGTTGGTTTTATTGATCATGCCTTGTGTTAACATGGTTATATATTTGTTTATTTGAGATTGATAGCATGGTCAAAACAAGGACCTCTGTTAGTTGATGATCACATGATGTCTTGTGAATGAAAATAAGTGATCAATCAATGAGAGGTCGATTTATCATTTCGTATCTTCCTTTAGGATCAGGACGTACCAAGAAGGGGGATTTAGGTGTAGAAGCAGTACAATATAAACAATATAGTCTAATATAATATAAAAGCGATATGGTATAGTTAAAGAACACAGTTGAAAGGTTACTGAAGAACCTTGTCCCCTTTAGATAAGCCGTATTTCTTTAAGTCAATCATCTGTACATAGGTAACTAATGTTTACATTCAGGTTACAGATGAAATGTGAGTGTAGCCTAAAGATGCCTGGACAGAGGATAATGTAATTATTAGCAGTTGTATGGTAGTATTAACAGTATTATTGTATCATTAGCATTACTATTGTGGCCTTTTATTAGTAGAAGTATGGTATTGTTTCCTGTATTAAGGTTTTATTAGCAAGTTGGTATCATATTATTAGAAGTATTATAGTACTGCAGTACTGCCGTATTATTAGCAATATAATGGTAATTTTAGCAGTAGTATGGTATTATTAGCAGTATTATGTTAGCAGTACTATGGTATTATTAGCAGTATTATGTTAGCAGTACTATGGTATTATTAGCAGTATTATGTTAGCAGTACTGTGGTATTATTAGCAGTATTATGTTAGCAGTACTGTGGTATTATTAGCAGTATTATGTTAGCAGTACTGTGGTATTATTAGCAGTATTATGTTAGCAGTACTATGGTATTATTAGCAGTATTATGTTAGCAGTACTGTGGTATTATTAGCAGTATTGTGTAATTATTAGCAGTAACAGTGGATTAAGCCGTTATGTAGAGTTATAATGCCAGTATTAATATACATCTCACCTGAGCCTTGCTGACTCTCCTCAGACTGAGGAGCTGTAGTTTACCTGAGTTAAAAACTAAAACCAGGCTTAACGTGAGAAACAAACACTTTGTCCATGATGGTCTTCTCTGAGGCAGCGGACACAACCCGGAGGAGAAACAACTAATCGCACCGGTAACAGGAGCGACTCTGAAGTACATACACTTCCGTGTTTAGTTTACTATCACACCGGACCCAGGTCACGTGATATAGGCAAGTCTTACGCTGTGACGTCTTTTATAAATTAAAAAAATATGAATGCAATGTTTTATAAATTCAGATTCCTACTTCTTCTGTATTTTCTTCCATTGTAATAATAAACAGGCCTATCATGTTAATACAATTGAGAACCTGTAGATGTAATGACATGTAATCTCCTCTAGATGTCACTGTAAAACAGCCTTTCGCACACGCACAAGCACACACCACACACCACACACACTCACACACACACACACACACACACACACACACCACACACACACACACACCACACACACACACACACACCACACAGTCACATTGCATTTTAATACTCAAAATATTAATATTTGGTATGGAAACATTAGCATATTTATTCAATAACTTCCAGGTCAAGTGACCTAATGACTCAAAATCAGTGATGGATAAAATAACTACACAGGCTGTATACTAATACTTTGTAAGAAGTCCAGATCATGGATGTATAATATGAGCTAAATACAGTTTCTAAGTACATTACTTGAGTAAAAATATTCAACAGTGATGTATGTTAAAAACTGGTAGGAACCTTTACTTTTCACTGCCGCTGTTGCCACACGGACTCAAATGCCACACGGACATCACTACAATCGGCTTTCTGTTTGATATGTTTCCACCGTGAAATTACCGTTAGATATTATCTCTACCGGTTCTGTGTGCGTGTCATTACATGCACTTCTTAAATCAATCGTTAACGGACACTCGGTGGCGGACAAAGCGGACCAAAAAACGGGGAGACATTGGAACCCGGAGCTTTGGAACGTGAGAACCGCTACATGCTACGTGTACAGTAATAACAACCTGGAGGCCGGAGCGCTGGTTTTAAAAAACATGGATTATTTTCTTATTTTGACATAAATAAGCAGATGATTTCCAGCTGTAACGTGCCGGGGGGGTTTGGGTGGAGTTAGCAGAAAGTTAGAATGGAAGACAATGTGAAAAAAGATGAAGCATTAATGTGAAAAACTACTTTTCCCTTTTTGATTTTGAAGAGTTTTTTTAATTTCGACGGAAATCTGGGTTTTAAAATGATGTACTCATCCAAAAGAAAGCCTGTCCTCTACTTCAAAGAGGAGAGAAGGTAAGAGGGATATTGTTTTTATTATCAATATTATCAATTCTTTGATTTTACATTTATTCATTTTTGTTTTTAATTCTATATATTATTTACATTTTATTGTATTTTTACTACACAGTTATATATTTATTACATTTTTTAAGGTGATATTAATCTCAGCCATAGTTGCTACACCATTCTCTCTTTTATTTTTTACAATTTTTACATATTATATGTATTACTTATTTTTTGTTATTTTAATATTTATTATTCATTTTCTTGTAATTTTTTGTTGTATTTTTATAATGATATTTAGCGTTCTTTTGCTAAATATTTGTATATATTCTTATATACTGCTTCACAATGGTTACTTCTTCGTGTCAGTACATTTATTTATTATTATATATTATTATCCACATTAATATGTTTAAAATATATTTGTATTTGTTTTAATATTCAGTATCTGCAAACTAACTTAAGAATTAAGCAAATATAATGCTGTAGATTAACCTTTTCAAATAGTTCGTAGGCGCTTTCACACCGGAGTACTTTTCCCAGGAATAGTTCCGATAGTTCCTGGGATTTTGCGTTCAACTTTTTTTCAGGAACTTCCCCCCCCCCCCCGCATTAGCATTATTAGCATTAGCCCAGCGCACCAACAGAGAGAGACTAACTTATGAAAACACAAAATAAAACGTGGGAGCGGTGGAGTGATGAGTAGGTGTCGGCGCTTCTGGCGATTTACCCGGGAATTGGCAGTAAATCGCCTCCCGGAGTCCGGGACTTCAGGTGGCAGTATACGCCGTGAAGTTGTTTTCGGCCTGCCAGAAGAAGAAGAAGTGACGTCAGCGGCTTCATTAGCGTAATCTTCCCTCAGGGAACTTATTCCGGTCTGCTCTTAGTTCTGGAACTAAAGAGTTCCGGGGAATTAGGTTCCGGGAACTCTTCCTGTATCTTCCTGTGAAAGCGCCTCTTCAGTCCAAAACAAGCGTTAAAGAGAAGAAAGGAAGTATTAAGTTATTAAGCAGTAAAAAACAATTTCTTTGGCCTTTTTTTTTTTTTTAAAGAAATGAGATCTCTAAAGTCGCTCATCCACCAGATAAGTGAGTAGAGACTGTGGATCATTATTGCATGGCGTTGATAAAATCACTACAAATATTAGAGATTTCTGTGTTGCGTCTACATCTTTATAGAAGTCTAAAGACACATAAGCTGCTAAATACTCCGCTATGTTCCCTAACTAGGCTCTGATTTTTTTTAATGTATTTTATCGTAATAATATTTCTCAGAATAGCTCAATGTGTTGGTGAGAGCCTGAAGACTCAATCTTTTAGCACAAGTAGAAACATAACTTCCAGCTACGAGATGCTGAGAGGTTAAGTGTTGGATTTGATATCGTTTTATGACACTGATGATTATCTAAAAGCATAATATTGCAACTTTTAATTATTAAGAAAATTCTAAATTCAAATTTGGGAAAAACGATAAAATATCATAAATAAATGAAATATATAAATAAAATAACTATAAACAATCGAGTTAATCAGAGTTCATTGATGTGGCTATAAAGGAATTCTGTGAACGTTATTTTCTGCATTTTGTATTTATTGAAATATTTTTAGATTTGATGATAAAGGCTTTTTTTAAATGTAGGTTAGGGTTCCTCGAAAGTGTGGGAACATTTGAATTGTACTCCTAAAAAGCTCCACTTTTAATTTGAAAAGTGACAATGCATAAAGAATATTAACCTTAATTAAAACAAGATGTTTATGTACACGGTTTTGAAAAATAAATTCTCTCCGTTGTCCCTTCACAGGTGTGCGGAAACATTTGAAGATATATTCCTTCATATTTAATAAAAGCTATAGGAAACAATCAAGAATTAAAAAAGTGTCTCTCGATGCATGTCAGTGTGTATCTGAACTAAACATTTGATTAAATGTAGGCTGTATTTAAAAATAAAATAAAAATCACAGTGCTCTGGAGTGTTGTTAATATGTGTAAAAAACGTTTCTCTGCATATTAAATAATTTCCTTTGATAATTTTTTTTAATTAAATGTCAGTATGTGTTTATTTTGTTGAGTTTCTTTGTTTTTCTGCACCTCTGCACTGATTGAGTTTTTTGCATTTATTTAACAACAATTAGATTAAATGTAGTCTATATTTAAAAATAAAATAAAAATCACAGTGCTCTGGAGTGTTGTTAATATTTCTAAAGAACGCTTCTCTGCATACTAAATAATTCTCTTTCCTCCCCGTCTGCTGCAGGTTCCTCTCCGGTAAATGTACGGTTTACAAGCTGTTCGGGCTGTGCATGGTGCTGCTGCTCGTCTCTCTGCTCTGGCTCCAGCTCAGCTGTTCGGGGGAAATGTCCTCCCCGCTGCACGAGGAGCGCCGCCCCCCCCCCACAGCCCCCCTGCCCCCCCACCAACAGACAGGCGGAGGACGACCCCTCGTGGGGTCCTCACAAGCTGGCCCTCATCGTGCCCTTCAGGGAGCGCTTCGACGAGCTGCTGGTGTTCGTGCCCTTCATGCACGACTTCCTGAACAAGAAGAAGATCCGCCATAAGATCCTCGTCATCAACCAGGTGGACCACTACAGGTGAGGGGGCGCTTTAGTGTCACGGGGAATGATTTACAAGGTAACAACAAAATAACCGATTTATCCTCAGACATTTAAATTTAAAATGTACTTCGATCTCAGAGAATATAATGAATCATCATTCATTCAGTTGTTATAACACTACAGCGGAGGGGACGCTTTAGTTTTACAGGAAATTATTCATTAAATGATATCTCATAAATCTATTAATTGAACCCGGTCGACACTGGAGTAGTTTAGGGGGAAGTGTCCTTCACAAAGGCATGTGGACTGCAGTCTATCTGAAGATTAGCGCACTGCGCCACAGCCACCCCTTCATTCCAGAAAACATCCCATACATGCTTCTAAGTGCACCACTTTCCTCTCAGAGAATATCCAAAGACGTGTACACATCTAAAATCCCAGTGGTATAATATATGCATGTGTATTTCCGGTCAGTCAGTAGATTTCTGGCTTTATCTGTTGTTTTGAACATTGCAGACTGAAGCTCAGCGCTGACTTTTCAGTTCGTCCAAAAACAATTACCTCGGTTTTGTCTTTGTTTAAATGACGAAAGTTCTGACACAAACAGTCATTAAAAGCAAGAGAGCAAAATAAACATAAAACAAGCATACAGCAACTCTGGTATGAAATGCATGAGTAGAAGTTACAGTGCGGTGTGAGATATGAGTAGTTTCATTATAAGCAGCGGTGAAAAGAAAAGTCTTCAGCCTGGACTTAAAAGAGAGTTGCATTAGACGTTGTGTTCTTGCTCCAGGTTTAACCGAGCGTCCCTGATCAACGTGGGCTTCCTGGAGAGCGGCAACGACACAGATTACCTGGCGATGCACGACGTCGACCTGCTGCCGCTCAACGAGGCTCTGGATTACGGGTTCCCCTCCGAGGGGCCGTTCCACGTGGCGTCGCCCGAGCTGCACCCCCTGTATCACTACAAAACCTACGTGGGGGGGATCCTCATGCTCACCAAGAAACACTACCACATGGTACTGAACACACACAGGGATATACAGTTTACTTCAAAGTCACTTAAAGGTCCCCTATTATAGTGTTTTCATCCATATATCACAGGTCTCAGGTATATACAGAGCCTGTCTCTGATTGGCTGAAACACCAAACAGATCATTGCAGCATTACCCATAATCCCCTCTGTTTCAGCCCTGTTTCCAAAGTGCTGATTCTCTGTCTGTTACTTTAGATGAAAATAAGGAGCCCCTCCCCACGCCCCTCAGAGAGACATTTGGTTACAAAGAACTCAATGGTGCTCTAGGAGGAGATTCAGGTGATAAGGGGGGGGGGTTACCTTGGTTGCTGATTGGCTGATGGTTACACAAGACAAAACATCGTTATGACATCATAAAGTGGTAAAAAGTGGATTTTGCACAATAGGTGACCTTTAAAGGACAAAAAGTAACATTTGTCTGCACATTAAAGGTCCCCTATTATGCAAAATCCACTTCTTCATGTCTCTTCTACATCAACATGTGTCCCCTCTTCTTCATGTCTCTTCTACATCAACATGTGTCCCCTCTTCTTCATGTCTCTTCTACATCAACATGTGTCCCCTCTTCTTCATGTCTCTTCTACATCAACATGTGTCCCCTCTTCTTCATGTCTCTTCTACATCAACATGTGTCCCCTCTTCTTCATGTCTCTTCTACATCAGCATGTGTCCCCTCTTCTTCATGTCTCTTCTACATCAACATGTGTCCCCTCTTCTTCATGTCTCTTCTACATCAACATGTGTCCCCTCTTCTTCATGTCTCTTCCATCAACATGTGTCCCCTCTTCTTCATGTCTCTTCTACATCAACATGTGTCCCCTCTTCTTCATGTCTCTTCTACATCAACATGTGTCCCCTCTTCTTCATGTCTCTTCTACATCAACATGTGTCCCCTCTTCTTCATGTCTCTTCCACATCAACATGTGTCCCCTCTTCTTCATGTCCTCTTCTACATCAACATGTGTCCCCTCTTCTTCATGTCTCTCTTCATCCAGCATGTGTCCCCTCTTCTTCATGTCTCTTCTACATCAACATGTGTCCCCTCTTCTCCATGTCTCTTCTACATCAACATGTGTCCCCTCTTCTTCATGTCTCTTCTACATCAACATGTGTCCCCTCTTCTTCACGTCTCTTCTACATCAACATGTGTCCCCTCTTGGGTGAGACATGTTCTGTATATCTGAGACCTATAATATATGGTTGAAAAAGAGTAAAATAGGGGACCTTTAACTTAAATCCAACAGCTAAAGAAATACATATATTATAATTTTTTAACAATATAAATAAATAGGATAATATGTACATAATAATTCAAAATAAAATATTGATTATTCCCCAAACATTTTTTTTGCACATTTAAACAAATCGGACAGAAAAAAAATCACAGACATGTATGTGAATATATATCTAAGGCTTTTACTTTTATATATTTAGCATATTAATGGTACTGCACAAATAAAATAATTGATTTGATAATTGACAGAAACAAAATGACAGTAATATAAATATATAATGATTTGCTTAAAGGTGGGGTAGGTAGGAATGGAGAAACCAGCTCGAGTGCCCCTTCCTTCAGACTTCCTCACAGAGCCCCTCCTCCAACACACACGAACGCGCACATGACCAATGAGGGCACGGGATAAGTTTGTGCACAGATGGAAGGCTGACAGGCAGGTAGGCCATCCAGTTACTTTAGCCGGCTCAGATGATTGGTCGAGCTTTTTACAGCGCCACGGCTTCCACAGATGATATTTTGTTATGTATTTATTGTCAAAGCACTTAAGATATTCATTGCTATCGGGATGTTAAGAGCATTCCATGGAATATAACAAGTGTTTCTGAAGTGAATTACCTACCCCACCTTTAAGGTTTTTGAGATTGAGCAAAATCTTGAGCAATTGCGAGCATTAATCCGTTAACTTTGACTTCCCTAAAATACAAGCGAAAGGGGAAGACAGTTTGAGCAACCGGCTCTTTTTCTGCTGAATCACAATCTTAGTTCAGTTTGAATCCATTTTTCTCATCAGCACAAAGTCTACCTTGTTATCTCTCATGAAGAAATAAAATAACATTTCATTTTGTTTTCTTATTTCCAGTGTAACGGGATGTCGAACAGGTTCTGGGGTTGGGGACGAGAAGACGACGAGTTCTACAGAAGACTGAGGAAAGCCGAGTTACAGGTAAAAAATCAACATGTGGATTGTATTTCATTCAGGAGAGACTTAGTTCGTAGTTAACATATTTATTGCTTTATGAACAATAACGTTTTTGAGATTAGACCCCATAATACTGTGATGAATTAAGGGGGAGGAGAAGCCGACTAGAAAAGAGAAACCCCCCCGGGGTCTAGACAGGTGGTGAAGAACTAAAGGGAAATACAAATCCGGAGTGATGAGGGTTCTTCTGGGCTAGCCTGCCTTGGATCTGATGAGACTGGAGGTGGAGGAGGGTTGCATCAATTCTCCTGAACGATGCTGGCAGGGGAGAGAAAGAGCAGATTTAAACGTTTGCCGGGTGTGCTGTGATTGGCTGTGGGGATGAGACGCAACCGGTTGGTTTAGCTGGGGGTATCTTGCGCCCTTGCTTATTGCAAGAAAGAATTGTGAATGAGAGCGTGGGAACCAGTCTTCGTGAAAGAACTTGCGCTGAGCTTCATTTGGACATCATAAGCACAAACATACAGAATTGCAACTTTCACATACTTTATGTCTTACAATCTTTCTGTATTGAAAATGAGACATTACTAGTAGGGTGGTCCTTAAAAGTGAAAGTGGGAAAGTCTAAGCTCCAACCTCTTCTTGACTAATAGAATGAATTCTGGGGGTTGGAGCTTAGACTTTCCCACTTTCAATTTTAAGGACCACCCTACGTGAGGCTAAACTTCAAGGTTGAAGAGGGAGGGGTAAATAGGCGCTTTCACACCGGAGTACTTTTCCCCGTACTTTTCTCGTTTAGTTCCGATAGTTCCTGGGATTTTGCGTTCACACCAAAGAGAGAACTTAGTTCATGAGAATATTTCTCCCCTTTTCAGTCCCTGCTAGAGAGCAGGTACTTTCCTGGGGAGAAAAAAGTTCCAATTTCTGATTGGCTGGGCGAATGCAAACCACGCCCTGTAAAACTCGGAAAAGTTTTGTGAAGCCGCCATTGTATTTGCTGGCATTAGCATTATTAGCATTAGCCCCGCGCACCAATGGAGAGTAGAAGCCAGTCCCCAACTCCGGGGACTTCCGGACGGGGACTTCGGGTGGCAGTATACATTACGCCTGCCAGTAAACCCAAAGCAGAAGAAGAAGAAGTGACGTCAGCGGCTTCATTTGCGTAATCTTCCCTCAGGAACTTATTCCGGTGTGAACGCGATCAGCTCTTTCGTTCCATGGGGGAACTAAGTGCTGGCACGAAGTGCTGGGAACTAAGTGCTGGCACGAAGTGCTGGGAACTAAGTGCTGGCACGAAGTGCTGGGAACTAAGTACGGCAAAGTACTTGGTGTGAAAGCGGCTATTGTTGTTGGAATTTGAATAAAATTCACCAAGAGAGTTTTCTTGACTATCTTAACGAATTCCGGTGGTTGGAGCTTAAAATAAATGAATTTGAAAATGTACATGGCACTAAGGACCACCCTATAGGCCAGTGTACACAGACTGGTCGTCGTGCGAAACCAATACAGAGATAATTGACAAGACCAAAAGTACAAAGTAAAGCAGACAAAACTTGCATAGTCATAAATAATAACAATTAAGGGGAGAGAAGAATAAACAAATGAATCAAGATAACATGGTAAGTTTAGGGGACTTGATCATATTGTATGAAGTGTATACTAGCAGGGGCATCACAGGCCTCCATCTCTTTTAAAAATGTCGTTTTCTGAAGCCGTATGGCATATGTGATTTCCTCCATTTCGTATAACTCCCAAAACTTCGTTTCACGTTGGAGGTTCAGGTTTCAACCATCTAAACGTGATGCGCTTGAGGGCTGCCGCTAAAAGGATTTGTAGCAAAGTTCCCTCTGCCAGCAACCCCTTCAGGGAGTGCTCCAAGGAGAGCGACTCTGAGCAAACTTGTATTGTGTTGGTTTTGTTGGTAAGGAAACAAGGATATTGTTCTGACATTGCTATGTAACATTGGAGGAGAATTGGTCAGAGAGGCAATGATATATTACATCTAAAAACAGCTTGTTTACAACAACATTTTTGTCTCAGTTTTTATGATAAAACCAAAGCTTCATTTAGTGATTTAAGGTGCATTTTGTGTCCATTTTTTAAGATATCTGTGTTGTTTTTTCAGCTCTTCAGGCCGAGCGGCATCACGACGGGATATAAAACATTTCTCCACATCCACGACTCGGCCTGGAGGAAAAGAGACCAGAAGAGAATCGCCTCTCAGAAACAGGTACGAGAAAAGTGCAAATGTATCTCTCAAATTAATAATAATAATAAATGTTATTTTTAAAACACCTTTCTACAAGAGGCATGATAGAAAGGCTTTTTTTAAAGAAAGTTTTTAGTCTTAAATGTCATCTTTAGTGGCATTTAAGTTTATTAAAAAATCTTATAACACTGTGAAAGCATCTTGTAATCTGTTGATTTAAATTATTATTATAGTAAAACTAAATCAGGAAAGCTGCTCAAAACTCACCAGAAATAATACAAAGCAAACACTTTAATAAATACATCTGTTGGCTATGACTCAGATCAACTCCGCTGCATCACTCTCGGTGTTATAAGAAGAAATATAATAGTATATATCTTGAAAAGCATTGAATGCAGCGCTACTGTTTGAAATACAATACTAACATGTTTTAATCCCCCCCCCAGAAAAATAGGGAAAAGTAAAAAGTCATGATACAAAATCTGTGAAATAAATTATAAGAGACGGTTATAAAATATTGAATAAAGGATAAATAAAAATAATAGTCAAAGTACAACATCTCTTAAAAAATACATTTCAAAAAGCATTTCAATTAAATACAATTATAATTTTTCAGAAATGTTTTAAAACATAATGATCCCCCCCCCAAAAGTAAAACTCTCCTGAAGTGGCCTTGAAACAAGTCTTACATCTCCATTACCTTACGCTTTGAGAGCCTTCAATTAAAAATGTGATTATGCTGCTAGTAAACTGTTTAAACGATAAATAATTAATTGCATTTTTTTAATTAAATAGAATATGTTGGCTGTGACTCACGTGGTAAAATAAATATTAGAAAATATAATATTATATATCGTTAAAAAGCATTGAATTCATTGGTCTAAAAAAATCTGAATATTCCTTAATCTGTGTCATAAATCAATCTTTAAGTTATAACTTATTAAATAAATAAAATGTTAAATAAAAGAATATTCATAATCACTCCCGTGTGAAACAATATATTATAAACTTTTATTAATATAAAAGTTTAAGAAAAACATAAATAAAATGTAAAACTCTAAATTCTATGAAATAAAATAGCCATACTACATAAACATATATATATATATATAAATATATATAAAATGAAACATTTCCAATAAAAGAAACAAAAATGCTCATATAAAAATAACATTTAAATAAAAGAAATGATCTTAACTCTTCCTCCCCCTCTTCCTCCCCCTCCCCCTGCAGGAGCAGTTTAAGGTGGATCCGGAGGGGGGTCTGTCGAACCTGCGGTACGAGGTGGAGTCGAGGCGGGACCTGAGCATCAGCGGCGCTCCGTGCACCGTCATCAGCGTGCGCCTGCAGTGCGACACGGACCTGACGCCCTGGTGCCTCCTCACTTAGACACCCACCATCTAACGGTCAGATTTTAAAATCCCGCGATGACGCTCCGATCGTTTCTACGCAAGCGCTGGTCGTGGTTCCAGACTCTCTCCTTTAAAGCAAAGGAAACCACGACCTGGGAAACGAGAAACGTCTTTATTATTATCAGGTACATCTCAACGATAAAACTGCTGATTTACAACGACTAAGAAAAACCTTCGGGTGGTTTTCAAACTTTTAATTTATCGACTTTTAGCAGGAGAAACCTCAGTGCTCGGACACGGACTTCAGCACCAAACCACAGCTGTATTATGTTATTGTTTTGGGGATCATTGTTACATTTCAAAACTAACATCTAAAGGGTTTCATGGTATTCGTTTGTGTGCCTGCTGGTGAAATGCAGAGGGAGGAAGCAGTAAGTATGTTTTTTGTTCTTGTCCATCTTAAACAAAACTCGCCAAAGATATAAAAAGAAAATGTATGAAATCTGGATTTTGCATTTAAGTGAAAACCTCCCCAAATGTGTTTTTTCTTAGAATCAAAGAACTGTTTCAAGACTGAAAAGGAATGAGGAAAAATTGTTGCTGCACGAAGCGGAAATAGGAAACGTCGAAATATTGATTGATCTTTATCACCAGGTACATCTGTACGGTGGCCCACAGGTGCAAACCAAGCCCCCAGGAAGTGCGCCGGACTCTGAGGAAAATATTCGTTGGGGCCAAACGGCGGTACTACAACCTCCGTATCAGTCCGTGACGTCACTGGGCCCAGAAAGACTTTTTCCCATTGACTAACATGGGGAAAGAGACGTCTGTAAATCAGCGGATATTTTTTTTTAAACTAAATAAACTACCCAGTAGGAACTATTTTATAGCCCTAAAGATACATAAGGTCCTTAAAGTTGTGAAATGCATTAAAAACCGAATCCAGATTTATTTTCTGTCTCCATTCGTTCTACTGAGCCGAGTGGGAGCTCGGGGCGGGGCTAGCTCTGACAGCTAGGCATGCTGGGTAATCTGTGACGTTTCGCTCTCTCAAAAATTGGGCCATTTTGTCCTCATGCGCCAATGAGCAGCTCTCATAGGAAAGAACGAGACCCCGCCTCCCACGCTGTATCCAGTTCTTATTAAACATCCATGGTGCAAACGTGCTACAACGACCCGAACACTTCCATTAGGAGAAACGCGCTCTACTTACAAAACAAATGTGGTTCACACGCAAATGAACAAACAACAACTTTACAACACATGCTGCGATAAGCTCAGAACACAGCGGAAACCAGGGCACTCTTAAAATAATATCAGAAGGAATCGTGTAGCGTGGAGGAGGGTGGCGCAGTGGGTTGTGCGCAGGTGTTGGGGTCAGGGGGGCACAGGTTCAAACCCCACTGCAGTCCGCATGTCGTCGTGTCCCTGACGGCCCGTCCACACTACAGCTTCGACAGCTTCAAAAACGGTTTCCAACGCGTCTGCCCATTCACTTTGAATGGGGTGACGTCACTTTTCGCCGAACTGCATTGTGGGAAGCAGAGCAGAGCTTTCCTGGCGTTTCAGGCTGCACAAGTTGAGCAATGTTCAACTTCTGAAGCTTCTGAAGCTTTCGGTGGAAGCGTCAGCCAATCAAATCATATGCCAGTACAAGCTCTAGCCAATCAAACCGCTGCTTGTGTGTCAGGGGCGGGAGATTCATGTGATTGGTTGTTGGTCGAGCTTCAGACACGCCCAGCTCCAAGCCTTTTTTGAAGCTGTAGAGTGGACGGGCCGTCAGACACTTCACCCCAAAGTGCTCCTGTGGGGATTGCCCTCAGTATCGAGTACGTAAGTCCCTTTGGATAAAAGCGTCCAACAAGTGACATGTAATGTAATGTAATGTAATGTAGCTACCTTGTTAAAATAAGCTAATTAAATCTACATCTTAGGTCGGTTTCCAACAACGGTTGTCCAACTTTATCATCCCCGAACGTCAACAAGCGCTGCGTCACTTTTTAGTGTCTCCGTTTGCCCATTTTTTGTATGAGATGTCTCTTCATGTGTTTTGGCATATTTGTGTTTTTATATCTGCATCGTTTCTGAAGCCGCAGCCTATTGGAAATGTTCTGGGTCGCTTGCACCTGTGGGCCACCGTACCTCTCAACAATAACTGATTTAAAAGAGAGTGGATTAAAAAACCTCCGGATGCTTTTCAAACGGCATTTAGCAGGACGCACCTCAGTGACAGACGTTCGCTGCATCATTGTGTTTTGTAACTGGGATGCAAAGAGCAGTGCTTTGTAATGGATCTGCCAAACATGCATCATACTGTCGGTTAAAGGGTTGATTTAAGCTTTTGTAAAGTGAGTACTAACATCAACCGTGTCTCATGTTGTTTTTATTTGCCTGCTTTTTTTTATTTTGGATTTAAGAGCAAGCCCATCTTTAAAATAACTCCAAAGAAAATATTGCAAAATGTATTCGATCTGAATTTATGTATTTATTTAGGTACATCTCAACATCTTATTATTGTGTTTATTATCTTACTGGGAGTGATTTGAGATGCATCTGCCAAACATGCGTCGACTGTAACGTTAACATAACAGGACGACAACAACAAAGTAAACCCTTTAACGGTTAACGGGTTGACTTTGTTGTCCACGACGGAGGCTCTTTTTGAAATGTACTAACTAGAAAAGTATATTAAGTTTGATTGTCCTGCTGTTGAAGTGAGGAAGAAGCAGTAAGTATTTTTATTTTGTTTGTCTATCTTTCAAATATTTCTCCAAAGAAAAATGATGTATTGTGTGATTTATTTTATTTTTTTCAGACCTGTCAAACTCTTAAAAAGGCCCTATTGTGCTTTTAGGGGTTCTCCCTTCTCCTGGAGTGTGTTATGTAGGTTTTAGTGCATGTTAATGGTCTGAAAAGGCAAAGTTTCTCTCCCACACACTCTGCCTGAAACGCCTCCTTTGGACTCCTTTCTTTACTTCT
Organism: Gymnodraco acuticeps; assembly: GCF_902827175.1. Lineage (NCBI taxonomy): Eukaryota > Metazoa > Chordata > Actinopteri > Perciformes > Bathydraconidae > Gymnodraco > Gymnodraco acuticeps. Next base: position 150,046 of record NW_022991324.1, on the reverse strand, counting down.
GTAACATAGTGACATCCCTTTGTAACACTCATGCTCCTATTGGCTAGCGCTCCAACACATTGTCCGTGATAGGCTAAGGGGCGGGACATCTCTAAGCTGGTTGACTAATCACAACAGCGGGCCAGCTAACCAATCAGAGCAGACTGGGCTCTGGTTTCAGACAGAGGGTGAAAAGAGGTGCTGCAGCACAGACAGTATGAGACACATAAAGAGATCTTTGAACATTAAAGCATGAAGACATGTAGAGACACTACATACTGATATACACCTGAACATCAGCAGGAGAGGACTCTTTAAAGTAGAGACACTACATACTGATATACACCTGAACATCAGCAGGAGAGGACTCTTTAAAGTAGAGACACTACATACTGATATACACCTGAACATCAGCAGGAGAGGACTCTTTAAAGTAGAGACACTAAATACTGATATACACCTGAACATCAGCAGGAGAGGACTCTTTAAAGTAGAGACACTAAATACTGATATACACCTGAACATCAACAGGAGAGGACTCTTTAAAGTAGAGACACTAAATACTGATATACACCTGAACATCAGCAGGAGAGGACTCTTTAAAGTAGAGACACTACATACTGATATACACCTGGACATCAGCAGGAGAGGACTCTTTAAAGTAGAGACACTAAATACTGATATACACCTGAACATCAACAGGAGAGGACTCTTTAAAGTAGAGACACTAAATACTGATATACACCTGAACATCAGCAGGAGAGGACTCTTTAAAGTAGAGACACTACATACTGATATACACCTGGACATCAGCAGGAGAGGACTCTTTAAAGTAGAGACACTACATACTGATATACACCTGAACATCAGCAGGAGAGGACTCTTTAAAGTACAGACATGACATACTGATATACACCTGAACATCAGCAGGAGAGGACTCTTTAAAGTAGAGACACTACATACTGATATACACCTGAACATCAGCAGGAGAGGACTCTTTAAAGTAGAGACACTACATACTGATATACACCTGAACATCAGCAGGAGAGGACTCTTTAAAGTAGAGACACTACATACTGATATACACCTGAACATCAGCAGGAGAGGACTCTTTAAAGTAGAGACACTTACATACTGATATACACCTGAACATCAGCAGGAGAGGACTCTTTAAAGTAGAGACACTACATACTGATATACACCTGAACATCAGCAGGAGAGGACTCTTTAAAGTAGAGACACTACATACTGATATACACCTGAACATCAGCAGGAGAGGACTCTTTAAAGTAGAGACACTACATACTGATATACACCTGAACATCAGCAGAGAGGACTCTTTAAAGTAGAGACACTACATACTGATATACACCTGAACATCAGCAGGAGAGGACTCCTTTAAAGTAGAGACACTATATACTGATATACACCTGAACATCAGCAGGAGAGGACTCTTTAAAGTAGAGACACTACATACTGATATACACCTGAACATCAGCAGGAGATGGACTCTTTAAAGTAGAGACATACATACTGATATACACCTGAACATCAGCAGGAGAGGACTCTTTAAAGTAGAGACACTACATACTGATATACACCTGAACATCAGCAGGAGAGGACTCTTTAAAGTAGAGACACTACATACTGATATACACCTGAACATCAGCAGGAGAGGACTCTTTAAAGTAGAGACACTACATATGATATACACCTGAACATCAGCAGGAGAGGACTCTTTAAAGTAGAGACACTACATACTGATATACACCTGAACATCAGCAGGAGAGGACTCTTTAAAGTAGAGACACTACATACTGATATACACCTGAACATCAGCAGGAGAGAACTCTTTAAAGTAGAGACACTACATACTGATATACACCTGAACATCAGCAGGAGAGAACTCTTTAAAGTAGAGACACTACATACTGATATACACCTGAACATCACCGGGAGAGGACTCTTTAAAGTAGAGACACTACATACTGATATACACCTGAACATCAGCAGGAGAGGACTCTTTAAAGTAGAGACACTACATACTGATATACACCTGAACATCAGCAGGAGAGAAACCTTTAAAGTAGAGACACTACATACTGATATACACCTGAACATCACCGGGAGTGGACTCTTTAAGTAGAGACACTACATACTGATATACAAACCTGAACAATCAGCAGGAGAGGACTCTTTAAAGTAGAGACACTACATACTGATATACACCTGAACATCAGCAGGAGAGAACTCTTTAAAGTAGAGACACTACATACTGATATACACCTGAATTGAGAATGATAGTGTCCCTTTAAATCAACATTTATCAAGAAATGAAACCTCAACGCACAACAAAAAGATGAACAACAGGCAGAATCAGATCCGCTCTGGTACAGATGTGGTTTTTGGGGACGATCCAAAGACAAAGAGACGATGAACTTCTCCCCCCCCCCCCCCCCCCCCCCCCCCCTCTCCATCACCACCATAGCTGTTTCCCCCAGGGTACAATTTTCACCTTAAGTCTGAGGTGACTGCGATGAAACACCTCGCCTCTGCCACAAATAGAATCGCCGCAGCTTCGTGCTAATTTTTAATTTCCCCACTGTGATTAAAGATCGTTTTTGTACCTCTGCAGTAATGTAAGCTAATGGAAATTGTATTGTAATAACTCTGAGACGTTCGCACATATTTACAGACGCTGAGGGCTCGGGAGCAGATGTGGCGCCAACACTTAATTTTAATCCTTTGTTAATGAGTGTTGAGGGTTTATGCTTCTGTTATGGAGCAATTAGCAAAGAATAAGAGATAAACTGGAGAGCATGAAATGTTCACTAACATGACTAATAAAACACTGAGGGACCAGACGCAGGGAAAACATAAGCACACTCATCAGGTGCTTTTAGTACAGACATAATTAACATTAAAATGATGTACAAATGCTAGAAAGCAACCACAAGAGGTGCTTAATGACTGAAAATAGGCACAAAAACCAAGACATTACAACATAAAATAACTCTAAAGAGGAAACCAGCATCAATACATGTACAATAACAAAAAATACACGCACATTTTTAACCACAAATGACTTAACATAGATGCATAATGACCTCAAAGAGACACAAACCTAGTTAAAAAATAATTTACAAAGGCAGAGAATTCACATAAAAGGAGTAAAAACATAAAATAAAACATAATTCGTCTAAAAACAGATAACTGAAAAATAAATGCAGATAAAAAGGAATACATGTCTGGGAAAATAGGACAATGTTCCCCTAAATATACTGTATGTGAAATATAACATATCTGCAGAGGGTAAAGTGTATAAAGACATTAAAAAGTATATATAGTATAAGTAGTTCAATCGATTTTACTTTCTTAATTAAAAGCTCTGTGTTGCTCGTAAGTGTGATGCGTGTAATTCAGCGTTCAGCCACACGGGGGCGCTGCGCTGTTTGTTATGAAGGAGCTTCTTCATTTCACCTGATGGAGGAGAGGAAACACACCTTCGGGTACAAATCAATGAGCCATCTGCAAGACAATAAAAGTACTAACAGATATACATTTCCCAATTCAGTCCAACACATATCAGGAAAAAATGCCTGAAAATTTAGTGCAAAAATGTCCAAAAAATATATAAAATATCCAACAAATATAAGAACAATAACATTTTAAGGATGTTTTGAAAGGTAAAGTTGATGAACGGTGAATACGAAATGTAATTGATAAATGTAAAAAAAAACACTCAATCTTTACATATTATATGACAGACAGACAGACGGACAAGAATTACAAAAGTATTACAAATGAAGAATAAAGTAAAGATAAGCATTATTAATGTAGAAACAAATACATCAAGTCAAATTCCTCGTACGTGTCAACCTGGAGATAAACCTGTTAATGAAATTATCAAATATACATAATATATTTGAATACTTTCTAATATACAAACCCTAGTGTAATATATATATTAATATAAATTCAGTACAGTGGCTTGAGATTAAAAGTAATATATAGGGTAGAGTTAGTAGGCTGCAATATCTACATGTACAGTAGCCTATGTGTAAATTGTTCATGATTACTCTCTCCCCCCTTTATACAGCCAGTCCCCCCCCCCTCACTCCCCTTCTATAAAACTACTCTCCCCCCCCCCACCGTGTCTGAGTTTTGACATTTTTGGCATAGTTGAGCTGCAGGTGAAAACACGTCGCTGTGAAATGCAGTTTAGCTAATGGTGCACCTCCTGCAGCAATTTGTCCTCCACAACAACACATAAATTACCGTTTAGGAGAGGACTGCCCCCCCCCCCCCAAACGCTGAGTGACAGGTTGGGGTCCTGAGGGGAAACCAGGGAGTCCCCGCTTACATCAAAACGTTGATTTACAAGAATTTCCAGTAAATTACAGACTTTGCGTTTCACTAACAAATCTGTCGAGCACGACAGTAAAACGTGTTCACTTTATGATAACTGACCCACACCACCTGCTTTAATTAAATACTTTCATTTATTAAAAGAAGTGCACATACAACAACAAATATACCATATTGCTGTGGGGGAAACTTCTGAAGCAATAGGAGTCAGGACTCAGAGAGACACGAGGAGAGATGGAGCTTTGATGGCAAACACTGACGGTTTATTTGGAGCTTCGGCCGGAGAATTCACGAGACAGGTCACGGGTGAGATGTCACAATCAATTCTGAAGACCCGTCCTGTGGCTCCAGGTTTTAACTCGTTCAGAGTAATAATCAACATTCTTCAATCGACTAAACAGCTGAGGGACACTGAATCACATTTGTTGTTGCTTATGGCTCGGGGTCATCTACACCCTGAGAAGGATGTGTTCCAGGTGTCCCACAACACTAACTATTGGCGCATTTCCACTGCAACGGGGTAGCCCCGTTTAAGCGTCCCTAAGCGTCCTCGCTCAGGCCTCTGGCTGCCTCGCTGGCCGTCCGAGGTCGTGGCGCATTTCCATTACAGTTTAGGACCTGGGGTAGCAACGCAGTGTAGGCGGGGCGATCGGCTTTGTTTTTGTTCACATTTCGAGTTGTTCCGTCGAGCTCCCGCTGGATTTGATCATCCCCAATGAGATGAAGGAACGTCGTCACCTCCTCGGTCGACCACGGTGTGCTTTTCTTTGACGTTGCCATTTTTGTAGCTCATGCGTTTACAAAATGTTGTGTATAAAAATGCTGCAAGCTTGCTTCTAAATATATATGCGACGCTAGGGATGAACTCGCACGCGATCTTGTGACGATTCTCTCTGACCAATCAGCAGTCGAGAGTGTTGACGTCACTAGTTCAGCCCTGGCCCTGGTCTGATAGAACCACGATTTTATGGGGCCGGAAAAAGAGGGACAAAGTACCCGCTAGCCGGTACTAGGCTATATGGAAAGGCCACCAAAAACTGGCCTGGCCGCTTGAGGACGGTTAAGGACGCTTAAACGGGGCTACCCGCTGCAGCGGGTAGCCCCGTTTAAGCGACCGAGAGTTGGCCGGTCACAAACTGGCAACAACAACGCCTTGCTAAGGCAGCCCCTCCTTAAGGGAGATAACGGCTGGTCAGCTGCGTCAGAGGGCGAAGGAGGACATGCAGGGGAAATGATTACACATATAATATATATTTTTAAATCTGAGAAGTTATTACTCTTTCCATTTTACTCTCGAAATTTGAAATGTATTTTCAAAACATCTTTAATTTCTGAAATGCCCCAAAAAATGGCACTTTATTTTGTTCTCAAAATTGCGACTTCATTCTCGAAGTTCATGAAAAAAACATCCTTGTTTAATATATATCTGTATTACACCTGGCACCATGCAAAGTCCAAGTGATTCTTTCCTACCTTCCTTGGTTCCTTCTTCGGTTTCCTCCTTGGTTCATTCTTCCTTTCTTCCTTTCGTAGTTTGCTGCTTCTTTCCTTCCTTCCTACTCTAGTTGGTTTGTTTCTTCCTCCTTTATTTCCTTTCTTGTTTCCTACCTTCCTATTCTTTCTTCCTTGCTTGGTCCCTTCTTTCTTTCCTTCCTATATGTCTCTCTTGGTTCTTCCTTTCCTTTTTGTCTCCTCTCCTTTTTATCCTGTTTCTTACCGTCTGTCCTTCCTTTGTTTGTTCTTACCTTCCTTCCTTCCTTCCATATTTCATTCCTTGCTTCCTTTTTGAGGTTTGTTCTTACTTTCCTGTCATCCTTCCTTCCTACTTTAGTTGGTTTGTTCCTTCTTTATTTCCTTTCTTGTTTCCTACCTTCCTATAGTTTCTTTGTTCATTCCTACCTTCCTTGCTTGGTCCCTTCTTTCTTTCCTTCCTATGTATCTCTTGGTTCTTCCTTTCCTTTTCGTCTCCTCTCCTTCATTTGTTCCTGCTTCTTACTGTTTTTCCTTCCTTCCTTTCATCAATCCTTCCTTTGTTGGTTTGTTCTTACTTTCCTTCCTAGTTGTTTTCAACCTTTTTATTTCCCTAAATGGTTAAGAAGTGCTTGCGCTACGAAAACGTTGACTCTCTCCTCAACATTTATTTTTAAATGCAAAGAAATATATACTTTTTTTCCATAATTTTTCTGGCCCGAATGATCTTCCGTAGAATATTCCATCCCTCAGAATGAGCTATTTTACTTTAGCTAGTTAGTTTTGGTGGTAATATGTTTTAATCCACATGTGTCAAACTCAAGGCCCGGGGGCCAAATCAGGCCCGTGGTGGATTTAATTTCGGCCCGCAGGATAATGTTGAATTACTATTAGATCTGGCCCGCCGGTATATTGCACCTTCACTCCATCAGAGCAGCACACTGAGTTTAATGGATGTTTCCTTTTGCACTTTCTCTCACGACAACAGGACATGTTTGGTTTTCTCTTTGAGGGAAATTGTTTCTTTGAAGCTGCTGTCGGCCTGTGGTGCCTACTTTTTTTGTAGGCAATAATTGAAGCTGTGTTAGTTCCAGGTTTAATATGTGCAAGAAGTTCATTTCAATACGTTCTGCAATAAACATTGAACCAGTCCGGCCCTCGACTAGTACCCATTTTTAAATTTTGGCCCACTGTGTATTTGAGTTTGACACCCCTTGATTTAATCCTTCATTAAATGTTGAAACTGACGAGTATTTCTACACTAGTATTGTTTTACTTCTACTTGACTACTTCTTCCTCCTCTGAAATCGACTTACAGTACGTGCTGCTTGTTTAAAAACTCTCCTTGTTACTTCACTCGCCTCACTGACAGCAAATTACCTCCAAAATACTTCAGAGGGTTCAGATCTGTCGACACTTCGCTCATTTCCTCTCTGAGCAGAATCACAAACGCTGAGTGAGTGTCGGAGAATCGTCTTCAGATCTGAGGAAGCTCTCGTTCTGACAGACGTCCTGTAATGTCTTCACGAGAGTTTCCTGAATGTCGTCCGACTGCGTTTCTGTCGTCAAAAACTATCTGGGTAATTACACAGGCAGTCAAAGGGAAGCATGCAAATACTACTTTTAAAACCTTCCTGTTTCTCATTCCTTATAGAAATAATATTACGTGGAACAAGGAGAGTTTGAGCTTTCCTACCAAGGATACAGAGCATCAACCCTCCTTTCCTTACAACCTTAATGAGTTTTTTCTGTTTTTAAATTATTTATTTGTTCTACCCTTCCTTGGTACTTTCTTTCTTCCTACCTACCTTGTTCAGTCCTTCCTTCCCTAGTTCCTTCTTTGTTGTGTTCTTCCATTCATTCCTTTATGCTTGTCTTATTTCCTTCCTTCCTTGGTTCCTTCTTTTTTCCTTCCTACCATCTTAGGTTCTTTGTTCCTTCCTTCCTTGGTATTTTCTTCCCATCCTTTCCACCTTGGCTCGTTCTTCCTTCCTTCCATCTTTCCTTCCTTCCTGCCTTGGTCCCTTCGTAACTTCCTGCCTTTCTTATTTATATTCTTCCTTCCTTCCTTTTTGAAGTCCATCCTTCCTTCCTTTTGAGGGTTTTTTCCTTTCTTCCTAGTTTCTTTGGTTGTTCTTTCCTCACAGGGTTGGTCTTCCCTTTCTTCCTTCCTTCTCTTCTTCCTTTCATATGTCCTCCCTTCCTCCCTTTTTGAGGGTTGTTCTTTCTTTTCCTACCTGCTTTCCTTCCTTCCTTGGTTCTTCTCTGTTTGCTTCCTTGATTTCTTTCCTGGTTCTTAATTTCTTCTTTCTATCCTTCCTTCATCCCTTCCCTTTTAGTAGTGCTCTTTCTTTCCTCCCATCCATCCTTCCTACCTTAGTGGTTTTGTTTCTTCCTTCTTCCTTGGTTTCTTGCTTCCTACCTTGCTAGTTTTCTTCTTAAGTCTGGTTGTTCTTTCCTTCCCGCCTTCCTTGGTTCTTCCCTTCCTTCCTTTTTATCTTCATTCTTCATTTCCCTCCTTCCTACTGTCTGCCTATCCTTCCTTCCTTCCTTCCTTCCTTCCTACCTTAGTGGGATGTTTCTTTCTTCCTTCTTTCTTGCTTCCTTACTTCCTAGTTTCTTTCTTCCTTCCTAACTCCTATGTTTTTATCTTTCCTTCCTTCTTTGGTCCCTTTTTCTTTCTTATTTCTTCCTTTCCTTCCTTCCTTTCTTTCTTGTTTCTTCCTATCTGCTTCCTTTCCTTCTGTCTTCCCTTCTTTCTTTAATTTCTTCCTTCCTTCTTTCTGTCCATCCTTGGCTGGTTTGTTATTTTCTTTCTTTCCTTCCATCTTCCTTTCCTTGCCCCTTCTTCCTTTTTATAAATGCTTAGAAGTAATGAACATTATTAGGTAACCACTTTACTTTAAAACTCTGAATCTATTCCCAGTGTTTAAAATATGTTTCCTCACTAAAGTGTCCCACTGTTGAATGTCTCTGTGTGTAAACTCCTCACAACCTACTCTCTGTCAAATAAGAAAATATGACTGCATTGTAGAATAACACCTCATAATGTATATTATATCCGCGCGGCCGGACACTCAGCGGGTGTTTACGGGGTCTCTGATGCACGATGTGTCTCGGCAGGACCCTGAACGCCACACGGATCAACGTGAAAATGACCTCCTCGTCGTTGCGCTAAAAACGAAAATTTCAATATGTAGCTGAGGTTTTTACAGACAAGCCCACAGATGTCCATGAGTCAAAGTAAAGATTATAACAGGCTTTTGTTCCATTTTGTTGCGATTAAATCCACATTTTTTAACATTATATATCCAAAAATGCATGTCAGTTTGAACATTTTCATTTTTGAATTTAGTTGCATTTTTTTGTTTATTTGTATTCAAACTTACACTTAAATTAATAATGTACTTAAATCAAAGAGAAACATGTATCTAAAAGAAGATTACTTAAATAGAAGATCATTTATTATTTTTTAAACGTATACATTAAAGTGATAAATGCATTAATAATGATCTTATATTGTAATTATATAATGAATCTTCTGCTTAAAAAGTACTTGTTCAATGAGTACTTTAAGCAGATTTGATTCACATACTTTTGAACTTCAAATCAAGTATATTTTGAAGCTGGCAAGTATTTCTACACCTCTGTATTCCTACATTTAATTAAGTCAAATATATTTGTCTTCTGCTGCAATTTCTTTACACGACTTGCCTATTATCTTATAGCAATGCCCTTTATCATGAACACAGGGAAAGCACTTTCAACAGACTGAAATGTGGACGGTGAAGTTGAAGATGCTGATGGATGGTGCCGTCAACAAAACTTGTTTTTCCTTTTGTTTTTCCTCTATTCTTTCCCGTGTACCCGGACGTTGCTGCCGGTTAAACACGTATACGGACAAAAAAAAGCAAAAACATGGCAGACAGGTAAACAAACAGCAGCGAGCAGGGAGGCGTTTAGCAGCTAATTGTCTTCACTGGGGAGCTGTTATGGCCTCAGTTAAAGCCTGTAAGGTCCCCAGGCCTTTCAGGAGGGGTGGAAACTTACGCTGCTACAGGAAGAGCCCATGGGCATACCCAACACACACACACACACCTTTACCTGCACACACACACATTTGGGCAATCATGTGAGAGCAGAGCAACACACTGATGTATAAATGAGAAGAAATGCATGAATGTCCCTCAGCAACACACACACCTGGAGACAAAGGGAGTGTCTATCACCAACACACACACACACACCTCCTCATGATACCTGTCAACACTTTAGGTGAGGAATAAACATCCTCGGAGCAGGTAAGATCAGTGGATCAAAGAGAAAGCTGACAGGTCAGATCTCAGATCAGCTTCCAGACCAGAGCAAACGATGGACGAGGTCAGATTAGATCAGATGCTAAACCAACAGCCAGTTTAAGGGCTCAGCGCACTTCTTACAAAGGGTTTTAAGGATTATCTATCAGGAAGTATTCAGATCTATTACCGCAATGTAAAAACTTCTCCAGCAGAGGGCAACAATCTGAAGTCTGATTGTATAGAAGTCTATGAAAAAATTACCCTAATTCTCACTTGATTTATTACCTCTGTAAACATTTTCCTGATCAGTTTATGACCTCAATCTCTTAGTGTCAAGTCCTCGATACAGAATAAAGTCCATTTAATAAATGCCGTCTCCTTAGATGGTGAAAGCCCAAATAAATGTGTATTATGGATTAAATTAAGTAGAAATTACCTTAAAAAAATCCACTTTTTTCTTTGTTAAAATTGTGGTAAAGTGACAAATGTCTCTACAATGATCCAGAACCCACCTGAATGATGCTTCGGTAACAAAGGAATTTCCCATATAAAGTATCTATCTATCTGAGTACTTCTACTTTTACTCAAGTACAAGATCTGAGTACTTCCACTTTTACTCAAGTACAAGATCTGAGTACTTCTACTTTTACTCAAGTACTAGATCTGAGTACTTCCACTTTTACTCAAGTACAAGATCTGAGTACTTCTACTTTTACTCAAGTACTAGATCTGAGTACTTCTACTTTTACTCAAGTACAAGATCTGAGTACTTCTACTTGTACTCAAGTCCAAGATTTGAATACTTCTACTTTTACTCAAGTGCAAGATCTGAGTACTTCTAATTTTACTCAAGTACTAGGTCTGAGTACTTCTACTTTTACTCAAGTACTAGGTCTGAGTACTTCTACTTTTACTCAAGTACTAGATCTGAGTACTTCTACTTTTACTCAAGTACTAGGTCTAAGTACTTCTACTTTTACTCAAGTACTAGGTCTGAGTACTTCTACTTTTACTCAAGTACTAGATCTGAGTACTTCTACTTTTACTCAAGTACTAGGTCTGAGTACTTCTACTTTTACTCAAGTACTAGGTCTGAGTACTTCTACTTTTACTCAAGTACTAGGTCTGAGTACTTCTACTTTTACTCAAGTACTAGATCTGAGTACTTCTAATTTTACTCAAGTACTAGGTCTGAGTACTTCTACTTTTACTCAAGTACTAGGTCTGAGTACTTCTACTTTTACTCAAGTACTAGGTCTGAGTACTTCTACTTTTACTCAAGTACTAGGTCTGAGTACTTCTACTTTTACTCAAGTACTAGATCTGAGTACTTCTACTTTTACTCAAGTACTAGGTCTGAGTACTTCTACTTTTACTCAAGTAGATCTGAGTAGGCTACTTCTACTTGTACTCAAGTCCAAGATTTGAATACTTCTACTTGTCCTCAAGTGCAAGATCTGAGTACTTCTACTTTTACTCAAGTGCAAGATTTGAGTACTTCTTCTTTTACTGAAGTACAATATCTAAGTACTTCTACTTGTCCTCAAGTACAAGATCTGAGTACTTCTACTTTTACTCAAGTACTAGTTCTGAGTACTTCTACTTTTAGTATACGGGATTTTGATAGCGCTTGTGATGTTTGTTTAGTTCAAACCTCAACATTATCACTAATACAATAACTCAATTATCAATTATTTGAATTGTCGCCAAGTACTTTAAAAATGTAAAATAACGCTTTGACGTATAAATTGGTCCCTAATTGAAAGAACACTGGAACTACACAATACAAATCGTGAATCCAAACCAAACAATGGACAAGGTTAGATGATATGAAGGTTGATGCTTCTGCTTATTAAAACCAATCAAAACACCAGTATACCCAGAACATCTTAGAAACATCAAAAAGGCTGCACTATATTTTGCATCACCGCGTCTCGATTTTCCTTTTTTTTTAGAAGTGATTAAACACTTCAAATGTCAAGGTATTTCCGTTCAGATGGAAAAATGTACATTTGGCGTTGACTCAAATGCACTTCAAGCCCAAACAAATGTAAAAAATGTTGAAGTTTTTACATCTGATTGTAATCAAACCCACAATTTACTTAAATATTGTCCAAATTTGATACAAGGTGCATTGAAAACGTGATTACAAATCCTTCCCTGCAAGATATTTAAAGTTTACAAGACACCATTAATTAAAACACACTTTTGTAGAATGTATTGGATCACATTGGATATTTTTTTACAATACACTAAAGCTGTGTGTTTATTCCTGTAGACTGTGTTTTATATATAACAAGCCACAAGTAGGCAGCAAAGTGTTAAAATGATTAAACACTTGGATAATCCCAGCTGTGCAACGGAGCAACAAGCTGAAGTGATTCATGAGAATTAGCAGGAAGAAGCAGTAATAGTCAAACTTAATTAGATTGACTAACTTTGTGCAGTTGTTTTGACTTCCTCTCGTCTTTTCTTTCTTGATTTTGAACCTGATCACCTTCGCTCTCTGAAACTCATCCTCGTTAAATCTCCTCGTTTCAGGGCTCCATAAATAAAAGGCGTTCCCTCCTGTCGGCTTCACTTCCTGCCTGCAGCTCCAACACTAAACCTGAGGGGGGGGGTTTACGGCTACTTAGGTGGTAATATATCGTCCTGGATGCCACAGGTGTCTCCCTAAAGTGGTCTGGATCAGATAAGATCCGACCCTCCTCCCCTTTCCCACCTCCCACACTTCAGCCTCCTCCCTGCCCCACTCCCCCCAAATACACTCTGAAACGCCCGTTGGTAAGAATCAGAACCAGAATCAAGTTTATTGCCAGGTAGGTTTACACACACAAGGAATTTGCTTTTGTATATGGTGGGGCAAATGTAAACAACATAAGAGAATAAAGTCAACACTATAAGGATGATACAAAGAAAGTATTTGTAACCAACTATTTAGCACAAATGTAAACATACAAAATTACCTAAAGAGCTAAACAATGTAGGACAATAAGTAAAAAACAATATATGACAAACTATAGTGCATTATATTTTAAAGTGGAGGGTTGTAAATAAATGTACAAAATATATTCTGTATAAAGCTGAGTGTTAGGGAATAATTTGCTTAGGCATTCAACCTTCGACACAGTTCATCATGTTCTCCTCTCACTGTCTCCTTTCCAATGGCATAGGTCTACGGCCTTGGGTATTGCTGCTATCTCTCTGAAGGAGGAGCAGCTTGGGCGCATTGTTGTTGCCAGTCTGTGACCGAGCACAAGCCGCCATGAGGTAGTTTCCTGTTCAGGGACGAAGGCTCCCTGACACACATTCTTTCCTATGGACGAGAGCTCTAGTTAGATTCAGGGTCCATTGCTTTAGTCTCACTGATGAAGAATGTTGATTATTACACTCCGAACTAGTTAAAACCTCGAGCTACAGAAGAGTTCTTCAGAATTGGTTTGGCAACCGCTGTGTCAACTCGTGACTTACATGTCGTGTGAATTCTCCGGCTGAAGATCCAAATAAACCGTCAGTGTTTGCCATCAAAGCTCCAGCTCTCCTCGTGTCTCTCTTGCCCCTTTCACGCCAACGTGTTTTCAGCTCTGGCTCGGAGCCGGAGCCTGAAAAGTACCGGTTTTTCCTGTTCACACCGCAGAGGCGCCGCCTCTTAGCTCCGGAATCCGGTTCACTTCCAGCTCCAAAAAATTGTCGGTCTAGAGGCAAGAGCTTCGGAGCCAAGAGGCGGCGTCGCTTACGTCTCTCTTACGTCGAGGCGGGGGATTCGTCGTTGAAGTAGATGCTGAAGACCACAAAGAAGTCTTGCATTTCGCATGTGATGTTTGTAAAGTTCCAAGTAAAGTCGTCCCTTGTAAAGTCGTCCCTTGTAAAGTCGTCCGATGCGAGAGGATAACCAAAGCGAACAGCGCTTCAATACAATCGGCCATTGTTGTTGTTGTCGATGTGAGGGATTTCCGCGCGGTTTGGATTTTATGAAGCAGGCACGTAAACGGTGACGTCATGACGCAGCAGCGGCAGCTCTGGGCGGTGTGAACAGAGCGGGAGCAGAAAAGGGAAACCGGAGCTGAACCAGAAAAGCTCCCGCTCGGAGCTAGAAAGGGAAAAGTGCTGGTGTGAAAGCCGCATCAGAGTCCTGACTCTCCATTGCTACAGAAGTTTCCCCCACACTGAGCATGAACATGACTCACAGTACACAATGTGAACTTGATGTGCATTAAAGTAAAACAGCAGCGACCCTCTACTTCATGTGTATAAGGTTGAGTTGCATATTAAACTCGGCCTACAAATACATAGAGGGCATAAAATACAATGCTATTCAAATGATCATAGAGCTAGCTTACTCATACACAGTCATTAGGCATAGCTAGCTTTGCATGACGATTCATGGGTAGTAGTTGGACAAGCATGCATGTTGTGTAAACGTATGTTCTTTGAGTATAATACTAAGCTATACAAAAGCTGTAGCGACTCAGTGATTAAGGGTAGCTCGCTCACTTGATTTGCACGAGGATTCAGAATCAGAAATAATTGACAGTAACAGTTGGGGATAGTGTGTGTGTGTGTGTGTGTGTATATAGGTTGGCAAACTCGAAAATATTTTCACACAGCTACCAATTAAACAAATTCCTATCAGGGACATTTTCATGTATCACAAACAAGTTTAAGGCGGACCAACATTACACTGTGTTTGGTGGCATGTAACAAATCCTCCTTGTATTCTTCAAAGTGTGGCGCAGACCCCTTTCAGGAAGGAAATGTGAAAATAATGATATATTTAGGCAGACAGACGAGGCCTGGTAGTAAACTTACAGACAGATGGACAGACGGTACACCTCGAGCTACAGCACGGTGGGATGTTTGCACTCTTTTGAAAGATGGAAATTAGGTAAGGTGTGCGAGGAGGGAAACTGGGTTGTAGGTCTTCATACCTGTTGAGGATAATAACAGGTATTTTAGCTGCTAGATGAGTCGATGATTGTAGCAGAAGGCATTTTCTTTCTCAGACGGAGGGGAGGGAGGCTCTGGCATTTGGAAGTGTAAACTAGTCGTGACAAGTGGCCATAAATTACAGTTTGAAACACCCATTAAAACTCATCTAACACAAATAGTCACTGATGCCATCTATCAACATACCTGAGTGACAGTGACGGTGTGTTTGGCTGCCGTGATGAATGTGGCAGCTTGTGGACGTGACACAATGGAAGTCGGAGAAAACATTCAGTGATTCAGTCTATAGATATTAATGTTGTAAATGAAGCAACGATTACAAAACCACTCAACACACCCACATCGTAAATCTGCCCAGATGGAAGGAAGATTAAATATAGTAGGAACAATAGAGGCAGCATGTAGATATAATCAATTGTTGCAGAAGGAACCTCAGATTTAGCTAAAAACAAAGGGTAACCAACCACAAAGAAACAAGCTTGAAACAGCAGCAATCCTGCAAGGACATTGACTATAAGTAACCCAAACCATGTAAGGGCTACATACAGATTTATTTTTTTACTTTAATAGTGAAAGGGCAGTCAAACATGTTGGATTTACAGTCTGCAACAGAAGATGTCTCTCACTTCACAATGGGTTGCCACTGTCAAGAAAGCCCATTAAATAAGTTGTCACAAACAGTGTGTATTGACTCCTGTGTTTCAACAACTTTTAAATAAAATAGTTGTATGTATAGGATCTTTGTTATCCGATTACAAAGCTACAGTTCGATTACTGTGTAGCCTACTAGCTAGCTGTGAAGCTAATGGTCACATTTACCTGTAACCAGCTACAATAACACACAAAGTTGCTATTTAACTGCCAATTAAATAAGATGACACAATCTGTATGTATTGACACGTTCATTTGCTTTTGAAATGTAGGCTATTTTTTTTCTGAAAAGTTGCAAGAGATGCTGGCAAGTTAACGGTAACATTAGCGTGCAGCAAGACTGAATAACCCACCAACTTTGCTTTTAACAGTCATGAAATGTGTTTATTCATGATACATCTACACTATGTATTAAGTCTTGATTCACAATTAAGCTCATATTAAATAATTGTATGGATCATTAACTCTCACACATCTGGCGTGTGACACAAGCTTTCACTCTCAATCTCACGCTCTCACGCTGCCCAAACTATTTTCACCTCAAAAACAAGATGAACCGGCGATCGTTTTTGGTTGGTTATTTACAATGTTGAGTTGACAGCTGCTCGAGCTGTCGATCCGCTCCCTCCCCGCCGAGCGGTGGGAGCCGGTTGGTCAATCCCCGACCCGTATTGCGCATGCGCAGATCTAAGATCCAGTAGAAATGATAAAAAGTAAAAGTCTGCTGCTTATTGTTCTACTAGGCCAACATAGAGTCAAAGAGTATGAAAGTGAGAGTGTGTTAATTAATATATTTGGCAGTTTGGAGTAAGTCTGTAGATTTGTTTGTGTGTGTGTGTTTCATGTATAGGCCTCTAATGATAATTTATTTTGTTGGATACATTTTCCCGGAAATGATTGCAATCAACGATAATATTGTCGGCACCGTTGTATGACCATTTTAGACCACTGACATAATGATAATATATAATAATAATTCAAGTGCATCCTTTCAAACTGCTAGTCACATCCTCATGTAAATGTAAATGTATGGAGTGTGGTGACACGTTATTGGACATAATTCACCTTGCTTATTGTGTTGCCACACGGACCCTTTAGTGGGGAACACCTGTAGCTTTAGCTGCCATTCCTGCTAGCTCATCAGGCAGAGCAGTGCATGTGTTAACCTCTCTGAAAGGAATGGATAATAAAGATTGGAACTCCATTCTTAATACACCGCCTCCGACTCTCTTTTCACGGCACTACACTGGTGACCCTGGCTTTTCCGAGAAAGTTTCCGGAAAATTAACGAACATGGCTGAGCGCGATGTTTTCATAAAGCTGCCGGAATTCTGGGAGCACACCGCGGAGGCATGGTTCGCACACGTGTAGGCACATTTCGCCTGCCGATAGGTCCGTGACGGGGACCTAAAATACTACCATGTGGTAGCAGCGCTGGGGAGCTCCACGTCGTCCAGGTTGGTGGGATTCATCGCAGCCCCCCCACATCATGGCAAATATGAGGCGATTAAGGCCCTTCTCCTTAAGACATTTAGCTTATCTGCTAAGGAGAGGGCCCGCCAGATACTTGACATTCAAGGCCTAGGAGACAGCAAGCCATCCCAGCTAATGGAGAAAATGCTAAATCTGCTAGGGGGGGAAGATCCCCGTATTTTATTCACGGAGATTTTCCTGCGTCACTTGCCTCCCCGGGTACAGACGGCGCTGGCCAACACGCCTGTAACGGAGCCCCGTGCTTTGGCTGAGGAAGCGGATCGTTTTTTTCCTGGCTACGCAACAGCCCGGGGCAGAGACGTTAGCCGCGACGCTCAGCGGCCCACCGGCAGTCAAGAAAGCGTGGCGGAGGCCGGACACGGCTGTGGCTAGCCGGCGTGGAGACGCCGGAGAGTGCGTTTACCACGCACGTTTCGGGACAAGGGCGAAGAGATGCATCGCTCCGTGCCGCTACAAACCCCCGGGAAACGGAGGGGCCGGCGCTCAGTAGTGGCTCTGAGCGTCGGCGGCACGTGCAGGCTCCTCTTCGTCAGCGATAGCGTTTCGGGGAGCCTGTTTCTGTGTGACACGGGCGCTCAACGGAGCGTAGTTCCAGCGTCGAGTGAAGACGTCGCCCGTGGGGGGCACGGACCGCGATTGACGACGGCTAACGGCAGTCCCATTCGCACGTACGGCGTGAGGCCTATGTGTTTGTGCATCGGAGGACAGCGTTTCAGCTGGGATTTTGTGACAGCGGACATTTCTTTTCCCCTCCTCGGAGCGGATTTGTTGTGTGCTCATGGACTCTTAGTGGACGTTAAGAATAGGCGTTTGGTTGATGCCTTAACGTTTTCTTCCCTCGTGTGCACACTTGGCAGCGCAGCGTACGACGGGCTGTCAGGCTCGCTGTCAGGTGCAGACACGTTTCTCAGACTGTTGGCCGAGTTTCCAGACCTGTCGCTACCCACCTTCTCTGCGCTTACCACTAAGCATGGCGTGGAACACCACGTCACTACCGGAGGGCCTCCTGTCTACGCCAGGGCCCGGCGGTTGAACCCTTCTAAGCTGGCTGTAGCGAGGGCGGAGTTCGCAACCATGGAGCGCCTGGGCATTGTCCGCCGCTCCGACAGTCCTTGGGCTTCCCCCCTGCACGTCGTTCCCAAATCGAACGGCGGGTTCCGCCCGTGCGGGGATTACCGCCGACTCAACGACGCCACTACGCCTGACCGCTATCCGGTGCCGCACATTCAGGACTTTTCGGCGCATCTGGCCGGTACGGGGGTGTTTTCCAAGGTGGACCTGGTGCGTGGATACCACCAGGTGCCCATGCACCCCCTGGACATTCCCAAGACAGCAGTGATAACGCCTTTTGGACTTTTTGAGTTCCTGCGGATGCCTTTTGGACTCAAGAATGCCGCTCAGACGTCCATCCACAGCGCCTGATGGATTCGGTGCTGCGGGACCTGCCGTTTTGTGTTTGTTTACCTCGACGACATACTCGTCGCCAGCGCTTCAGTGCAGGAGCACCTGTCCCACCTCCGAGCCCTTTTCACCACGGCTCAACGAACACGGATTAATCATCAATCCTGCAAAGTGCCAGTTCGGGGTGTCGGACATCGATTTCCTGGGGCACACCCGCGTCAAAGGGCGGTGCGACCCTCTGCCAGCGATGGAGGCTTTTCTTTCCTTTCCTCCTCCCTCACCCTCGGCCCGCTCCATCCTCGCTCCGTGAGTTTCTGGGGATGGTGACTTTCATCTACCACCGTTTCATCGCCCGGCCGCACACATCATGGCGCCGCTGTATGAATCTTGAAAAAGACCCCCGTCCAGGGATCGACTGGACAGCAGAGGCGGACGGCTTTTGCTGAGGTCAAGACCGCGTTGGCTCAGGCGCTTTGCTGGCACACCCATCATCTACGGCTCCCATCTCCATCACCACGGACGCGTCAGACTACGCGGTCGGCGCAGTTCACGAGCAGTGGGTGGAGGGCTCTTGGCAGCCGCTCGCCTTTTTCAGCCGCCAGCTGACACCTAGAGAACGCAAATACAGCGCCTTTGACCGGGAGCTCCTCGGACTTTATTTGGCCGTGCGCACTTCCGTTTCATGCTGGAAGGCCGTGAATTTACGGCGTTTGTCGACCACAAGCCGCTCACCTTTGCCATGTCAAAAGTGGCGGAGCCTTGGTCGGCACGTCAGCAGCGGCAGCTGTCCTACATATCGGAGTTCACTACGGACATTAAGCACGTGGCTGGCAAGTCGAACCTGGTTGCTGATTGCCTCTCCAGGGGTCGTCATCGGTGCCGTCCAGTTGGGCCTGGACTATACTCGCATGGCGGCAGACCAGGTCACAGATCCCGGCGTCCAGGCCCTGAAGGTGGAGAGCGCGGGGCTGCGCTTGGAGGACGTGGTGTTCGGCGACGCGGGCATTACTCTCCTGTGTGACGTCTCTACGGGCCTGGCGCGGCCTGTCGTCCCTGCCAGCTGGAGGCGTCCTGTGTTCGAGGCTGTGCACGGCCTGTCACACCCCGGCGTTAAACCTTCGGTCCGTTTGGTAGCGGCGAAGTTCGTTTGGCAAGGACTGAAAAGGGACGTGAGGACTTGGGCCAGGGAGTGCGTGGCTTGTCAACGCGCTAAGGTGCACCGCCACACGAAGGCCCCGTTGGAACGTTTCCTGGTGCCTGAGAGGAGGTTTGATCACGTCAACATTGACCTGGTTGGTCCGTTGCCTTCCTCTCAGGGGTTTTCCTACCTCCTCACCATGGTGGACAGGACGACCCGTCGGCCGGAGGCGGTTTCCGCTCGTTTCGACATCAGCCGCAGACGTTGGCCTTCATTGCAACGTGGGGTGTGTCGTTTTGGCACCCCGTCAGACATTTCCTCAGACAGGGGCTCTCAGTTCACGTCCGAGCTCTGGAACGCTGTGGCAGGCGGTTTGGGGGTTAAGCTGCACAGGACTACCGCTTACCACCCTCAGGCTAACGGTCTCTGCGAGCGCTTTCATTCATCGCTCCATGAAGGCGGCCCTCAAGGCCGGCCTTACGGACGGTAACTTGGGTCGACAAGCTGCCCTGGGTGATGCTGGGGCCTGAGGACCGCACCTAAGGAAGATCTGCAGTGTTCTACAGCGGAGATGGTCTACGGTCAGCCGCTGAGAGTTCCGGGGGATTTCCTCCCAAATGCATCGGCTCCCTGGTCGGCGTCGGCCCAGCGGGCTTTCCTGCGTGACGCCGCTGAGGCCTTTGTTCCGATCCCTACTACTCAGCACGGTACTCAGGTGTCCCAGGTTCCCGCAGAGCTCCGCTCGGCGGAGCACGTGTTCATCCGGCACGATGCGCACAGAGGCCCCCTGCAGCCCCCTTATGATGGGCCTTTCCGGGTCTTGGAGCACGGGGACAAGCACCTGGTGGTCGACCTGGGTGGCAAGGCCGAGCACGTCTCGGTGGACCGGGTGAAGGCTGCTCACCTGGACTTGGACCAGCCTGGTGCTGGCTCGACCTCCGCGACGGGGCCGCCCCCCGGCCTCGTCCCCTGTCACGGATTTAAGACCTGTTGTTCCGGTCCCTCCCCTTCCGGGGGCCGCACAGGCGGGAGTCACTTTTCCGACTCCCGTGCTCAGGAGTCGTGGGGGTCGGCGTGTTGTTCCTCCCCGCATGCTGATTTTGTTTATGTGTGATTTTCTGGGGGGGGCTTGTGTGGTGACACGTTATTGGACATAATTCACCTTGCTTATTGTGTTGCCACACGGACCCTTTAGTGGGGAACACCTGTAGCTTTAGCTGCCATTCCTGCTAGCTCATCAGGCAGAGCAGTGCATGTGTTAACCTCTCTGAAAGGAATGGATAATAAAGATTGGAACTCCATTCTTAATACAAATACAACACCGCCTCCGACTCTCTTTTCACGGCACTACAGGAGTTCATTTTTATTTATCGTACGATAAGTCAATGAATTGCTTATCGCGACAGGCACACAATAAAACAGTGGAAACAAACATGTGTTTGACTTTCATTAGAGAATGAAACGTTGTGCTCTTTTTAGTCTGTGTCCAATATTGTGTATTTGTATATATTGTATATATATCCTATATATATGCTAAGGTCCCGCTGCTGACACGATAGCAGTCATTTAGTGAGCATGTGTAATTAAACCAATGATATCAAAATCTCACTCCAGCCAGGTACCCAAAGTTGACAACCCTGCATTTAATTTGAATAATCCATTTAGGCTCCGAAAAGTCTGCACTGTCATGAGCTACTATACCTAGCATGCTAACGCTAACAAAGCTAAAGCCATAATAGCCAACCTACTGAGGCTGCAAGTTACCTCTTTGTCGTCACGTAAAACACACTATTTTTGTCATTGTGTGTATAATCTTGTTAGCAGAGGAAGCTACATGCCAAATGTCAATCATGTATTCGTGATGTAAACACTGACTGCACACACCTTGTTTGTTCTGGACCAGACCCAGCTGTGTGTGTGTGTGTGTGTGTGTGTGTGTGTGCATGTGTGTGTGAGAGTGACAGTGCATTATAATGAACTAGGGTGTGACTTTCATTATATGCCTGTCCATCAGCGTGTTAAAGAATTTTAATTGCATGCTAAGCTAACCCCTCATTTCCTCTATTGTGAGTAAAACGCAGCCCTCGTCTACGAATTGTCGTAGTGTTCTGGGAGAGTGGGTGCAGCACTTTTATTTAACTTTTACAACAAAAGACCTACTAATTGGCCATATATTTTCAAAGGTTGCACAAGTTAAATGTAGCTTTGTCTTTTATGACGAGCACTTAAGGTGTAAATTACCTTTATTTGCAACGCTTGACAACCAAATAATCACATCTTGGATAAAATGGAAATCTGTGTAATTGCATGTTGTGGTGTCGTATGCATGTTTGCTCGGACAAGTCCAGATAAGTATTCACAATAAGAATACTAATACCAGAGTCTGAATATACTACACCTAAAAGCCCTGCATGAAAACAATTGGTTTAGTAAAAAGATATACTAATTGTTGAGAAATGTCTTAGGAGAGCAACAATACAATTTGCTGAAAAGCTCCCGGCACAATTTTGAACTTGTACCTTAAAATCGTGTTTATGTACTTTTCTTCACTTACTATACATTTTTGAAGCAGACTATATGGGATTTTTGAGGCAAATGTCGAGATTTTAGAAATTCAAATACAAAATATCATCTTTTTACAATTTATTTTTAAATAATCCTGAGCCAGACATGTGCATCTGTGAAAAATGTGTGTGCAACTCCACGTCTGTGGTTAAAAATATGTATTCAAATCTGTGTATTTGTGTGTGTGTGTGTGTGTGTGTGTATGTGTGGTGTGTGTGTGTGTGTGTGTGTGTGTGGTATGTGTGTGTGTGTGTGTGTGTGTGTGTGTGCCTGTATGTATGTATGTATGTGTGTGTTTGTGTGTGTCGCAGCCAGCTTCATGCAGTCTGCATCACAGATGGGCGAGCGACTTGATACCCTCCTTAACTCCAGACGTGTCAGTGAGAGAACAAAAAGAACGAAAGTGAGAAAGGAAGGTGTGTGTGTGTGTGTGTGTGTGTGTGTGTGTTGAAAGAAAGCACAGACATCCGTTAAAGCTTTTGCCGGTTTACCTCCTTATGAATATTGCAGCAGCAGACACCAGGGTAGGACAGGATTTGTGTGTGTGTGTGTGTGTGTGTGTGTGTGTGTGTGTGTGTGTGTGTGTGTGTGTGTGTGTGTGTGTGTTATACATGATGTTGAGGGGGGTGCACCGCCTTCGGCCGTTGGAGGTGAGAAGAGCTAATCCTGAATTAAATGATCTGGCACTTTACAAAATACACGACAATTACACAGATAATTATACTAAGACTTCACACAGAGCCCACAGGTCACAATTAACACACACGTACACACACATGCACACACACATACACACACCTACTGCTGAGGTGAAGTGTGTGCTGATTAGTATGCATGTATAATACACACTGTGAATGTGTGCAGAGGTAAATAAAAAGTTTACACAAAGTGATTGACAGTAAAGACGTTTGTAAAGTAAGAGCGCTCACACACACACTCAAGATAATCAGAGCAGAGCAAAAAACCTTTTCCATGTAAACAATTTAATAAGAATTTCTCAGTTTTACAAAATTAAGGCAATTATCGATTATTTTGTCGTGTAGAAGTAAATACAGATATTGTTTGTTTTATCAGAGGGACTTCAAGTGGTGACTTGAGATGCACTGATGATGACGTCAGCCGATTCCCCTGAGCTAACGGCTAACTAGCTCCGTTCAGGCCTCACACATACAGGGAGGTGTGTGTGTGTGTGTGCGTGCGTGTGTGTGTGCGTGTGTGGGTGTGTGGGTGGTAACTGTCTCCTCTCGCCCATCTGTACCTGCAGCTTCGCTTCCATCATTAACAAAACAACTGACAGAAGCTGCTCACACACACACACACACACACACACACACACACACACACACACACACACACACACACACACACACAATGTCAGGTAATAATAAGTCATATGATACTCGACTCTGCACCAACGGATAACCGGCTTAATTATTTTTATTGTAAATACTCACTAATAAATGTCAGGTCTTACTTAAACTATTTAAATAATTATTCATATGGATCTGTACAGCTGTTAAATACATTAAATGCAGTAAAAAGGACATATTTACCTCTGAAATGTGGTTAGTTAATACTCGAGTAAAGTAGTTAAAGGAGCCATATTATGCTTTCCTGTAGTGTGTAGCAGGAGAGGACTCTTTAAAGTAGAGACACTACATACTGATATACACCTGAACATCAACAGGAGAGGACTCTTTAAAGTAGAGACACTACATACTGATATACACCTGAACATCAGCAGGAGAGGACTCTTTAAAGTAGAGACACTACATACTGATATACACCTGAACATTAGGAGGAGAGGACTCTTTAAAGTAGAGACACTACATACTGATATACACCTGAACATCAGGAGGAGAGGACTCTTTAAAGTAGAGATACTACATACTGATATACACCTGAACATCAGCAGGAGAGGACTCTTTAAAGTAGAGACACTACATACTGATATACACCTGAACATCAGCAGGAGAGGACTCTTTAAAGTAGAGACTCTACATACTGACATACACCTGAACATCAGCAGGAGAGGACTCTTTAAAGTAGAGACACTACATACTGATATACACCTGAACATCAGCAGGAGAGGACTCTTTAAAGTAGAGACACTACATAACTGATATACACCTGAACATCAGCAGGAGAGGGACTCTTTAAAGTAGAGACACTACATACTGATATACACCTGAACATCAGCAGGAGAGGACTCTTTAAAGTAGAGACACTACATACTGATATACACCTGAACATCAGCAGGAGAGGACTCTTTAAAGTAGAGACACTACATACTGACATACACCTGAACATCAGCAGGAGAGGACTCTTTAAAGTAGAGACACTACATACTGATATACACCTGAACATCAGCAGGAGAGGACTCTTTAAAGTAGAGACACTACTTACTGATATACACCTGAACATCAGCAGGAGAGGACTCTTTAAAGTAGAGACTCTTTTTCTGCTCATTACTAGAAACTTTTAGAAAATACATATCTTACACTGGAAGTAAATCAAGCTAAGAGAAACACACAAATCCAAATTTAGAATGAATGCTTTGCAGGGATGAAGGACAGATTTAAAAACAGTTGAATATGTTTGTGAGCGTATGTCATGTGTGGCACGCTGTTACAGTCTGATATGTAATTGGGCCTAAATATGACAGCGAGTGTAACAGCATGTGTGTGTGTAGACAGCTTTTTTAATTTTTGTGCATCACATGTGATTCATTTGCAGTTTACTCTCTTACTGTGAGAACCGGAGGCGTCGGCTCCACTTCCCCAACATGTTGCTGCAACATATTTCACGGCGCAGTCGAGCCAAACTCGCCTCGACGCACAATGTCGGCCATTGTTTTCCGACGCTGTGTCTTCACAGCGATGTTGTTGTTGTTGTTGTTGTTGTTTTCTGATGAAAGTTATTTGCAGGACTTCTCGTGAATAACGGGACATATGCTGATGAACACCATTGTTGTTTCAGGCTACAAAGAAACTAGGATGGGATAAAAGAGGTACTTTTATTGGAATTCTTTGGGGATACTTTCTGAGATTAAAGTGGTACATTAATGATAAAAAATGCAAATATTATACAAGATAACATTGGTAAATTAATAAGAAAAAAACATGAATGCTCTTTAAAATTAAATTGGTAATTTTGAAAGAAAAACATTCATATTCTCTGAGATTTAAGTATATTTACGATAAAGTCACACATTTACAAGAAACCATCTGAATATTGTCTGAGATAAAAAAGTTATACATTTGAGTGAATTAATACGTTTAATTTACTTTAATAATGTATTTATTTTGATCGTGAAGTGGTTAATCTGAAAGAGGAACGTCTATGTTCTCCTAATTGAAGGGGTAAACTCCCAATTTGTTTGAAAATTCAAAATGTACACAAAAATTGGATATTCTCAGAGATTAAAAAAGTAAATCTACTTAATCTGGACAAAAATCCTAAATAAAAAAGGATACAATTAACCTTGTTTCACCCCATTGTGTAGAAACCCCTTTGAAACCACCCATTCAGGTCCAAACTACAAAATAAAATCCAGGTTAAAACGAAACAGCACAATGTCCCTTTAACTGTAAGATAGCCAGAGGCAGACGTGTCGCTGGCGTTGCGTTCGACGCTAATGAGTCTCCATATCACCTAATTGTCCGACAAACTGTTCCTTTAATATCCGCCAGTGTGTTTTGCAAAGTGTGTGTTTCTTTAATTTATGCAGGAAAATACAAGACGCCTTCTGCTGAGCTGCTTCACAATAACACACATCTTCCCTCCGCCGCCTTCTCTTTCTTTCTTTCACTTCCACCTTCTGTTCTCCTCCTCCTCCCTCATTTCCTCTCACTTTTCCTCCTCCCCTCTTCTCCCCTCTCAGACAACTGTGACTGTTTTAATTCTGACCGCTGATTAGCTCGAATCAATTAAGTCCTCCACGCCGTGTCCAACAGCAGAGCAGCATGGGGTATTTAGAGTACTTAGGCTCCCATTCATCGGCTCCAGCCTCTTAATCACCCTTTAATTACAGACTGCGTCTACGGGGGCTCAAGTGGGACATTAGACCGAAGGTGGGAAATGAGCCGGACGCGGGAACGAATCAGGCGAGTCGCTCTCGAGTCGTTTCTCAAGTCGTGGCTTCGGTGGCGTCCCGTTGGCTGATTGCACACAAAATCTCCCCGTGTGTTGTAAAGAAATCAGAAGTCAATTATAGTATTTTAACCGTAAACAGGGACGTTTAAATGTAATGTGTAATTTAGGACAGCGATATGAGGGCCATTCAAGGTAATAAAATAATTAATAAAGTTTGTACGTTGCTTTACTTACCTACTCTACCTCTACTACTCGGTTTTCGGTAAAAAGACAAACATGTTGGTATCAGAGGAACTTAAATATTCACATGAATGTAATGTAAGACAGCATATCAGAGCCATTATAGGAGAAAAACTAACATTTTATAACAAATTGGACTAAGGGGATAATATTCCAAGCAAACACTCGTAATTTTGGGAGAAAATAATGGATATTCAAGTTTTTGATTCTGATAATGTATGACTTATTAATGTCCGAGATAATTCTTGGTTTTCTTGTGCATTTGGAATTGTTTTCCCATACATGTTCTACTTTAATGTCAGAGAGAGTTGATTTGGAAATGTTATGACCTTAATATAATAGGTTAAAAACCGATTAAATGTCACGTGGCCCGAATGCTCTTCCCTAATATCCAAGTATTTGAAAATGTTAAAAACTTAAACCCTGTTACTATCCTTTACTTGTTCTCAATCTCCTGAGGTAATGTCCTGTTCACATATATACTGTCAAATTCTGAATAATAGGTTCCTAGCGTGGCATGTTAACCTGATCCCTGTCTGTCCCACGATCCATTCCCTAAATATCTTAACTTAAACTCTAAGAAACGTCCGCAGAGGAAGTTAAAACTCTCGTCTTTTGTCCTCGCAGCTATCAGCGTTACTAATCCTTTTTGTGTTTCTCTTGTTCTGCTGTTCAAAGCGACGGCAGGGATAACATCACTTCATTGACAATCCCCCGTTTGTCAATTAGGACCTTGTAGTCCCTTAATCTCCCCGCGGCAACTGCTCGGGGTTTCCAGGCGTAAAGAAGGGAGAGAAAAGCGGAGAGCTTTAATGCCGTCTAATGACGTTATGAGAGGAATAGCCCCATGCCGCTGGGAACCTGATAATCCCACTTTGTTCCTTAGGATTGTGCAGAAAAGCCTCCTGTTGCTGATCCCCCTTCGTGTTGCGTCGACACAAAACGGGCCCCCCGTCCACCTCTCGTTCTAAAACACCTCTCTCTTTTGTAGGGCCACGCAATGTATTATCAGATTCCTCAATTAGCAGGAAAGGCTTGTGTTGATCACTTCCTGTGCGGAGGTGAGCACGCATTCCTCGTGATTCATTTCATAGAGTAGTGTGGGGATACGTATTACTGTAGTCGACCCTGAAGGTAAGCATCTCCTTGGATGTTGCCACTAGAAGACAATTGGATTTTTACATTGGGTTTTGCTGATTTTCTCAGCAACACTGGTCACAACAATGTTGGATTGTGTGCTATTCTTACGAAGCCGCTTTGAACTAAAGAACGACTTATCCAACCTTTTTTCAAACGCTTCTCCCGACTTAGCCAACCGCTGGAGTTGTGCGCTAACATTAGGCCCATCGTTTACTAACGGTAGCTGCTGGTGAAACGTAGAAATGTGCTACAAATAACATCCCTTGATGCATATTTACCCATAAGTGAACCATTTTCAGTTTTCAGTCATTGACAATGTTTTGCAACATAACGCCAAGCATAATGTTAGCATAGACACTGAAGCCAGTTTGACTATCTTGACTAATATCATTGCATCATAAGCTGTTTTCGACTGGCATATTTAACCGTTGTATTTTCCATATGATCCAAGAGAAGAACTGCTAATGCTACTTAAACATAAAAGTGATAATCAATAATACCAAACAGGTGGTCATTGAATGTAATGTGACAGATAGAAAGTAGGTTTACATGGTTTAGGTTGCGTGGCGTTTATATGTGTCTGTTGTCGAGTTGTAGTCACTTTGAAAGTCTCATCACCACTGCTTTAAAACAACTCTCTACTCTTCAGTATTCACCATGAGCTGTTATTGCTTAGGTTAGACCAGCCAGCAGGTTTTTGGCTCCAAATGGAAACCAGTTTTTGCTGCTTTGTCGGCAAAGTTTTTACATTTATCTTGAGTATTTGAACATGTAGGGAAGTGAGTTTGTGTATAAAGATGTGTCTGAGTGGAGGTCGAGAATGCAGATCATTACGGACAACGAAACACGGATGTCATTAACAAACAACGAGGAGGAAAACTGTTAATTTGGGCCAAAAGAAACCACCAACTGTCGCCTCAAACCTGCACAGAAAGCCCCGATGAGAGTTTCATGTCACGTCCTTACGACGAGGGGGGGGGCCCTCCAGAGCGCCTCCCACCTCCGGGTCTTTCAGCAAGCCCTCATTATGGCGTCTCCTGTTCAACGGAGAGAGCCTTTGATGACCTGTCCTCCATTTCCGCTGGACTAAACTCTGCCAAATTCTCAAAATCCCACTCCCCTCTCATGGTGTCAGAGAGCTGAAGGGGGGAGGAAAGGTGAGAGAGCCAGGATCAGAGAATCACTGCAAGCTCACAGAGTCTTAAACTGACAAAGAAAGTCATAAAAGCAAAGCTGGAGAACTGACGAAACTTTGAGCGGCAGAAAACTATAGATACATGGAAGTTAGAGTCACACGTACGAGGAATTTGACTTGATGTCATGGTACATAAAGTAAAACAACCAATTTAAAAACACGGATAGAGAACTAGAAAAATCTAAAAAATAATCAAAAATGTAGTAAAATATAATAGTGTTTAGCAAGAGATTACAAACAATTACAAATTCTTACGCAACTAATGCAATGATTCGTTGATGCCAATACTTTTGTACTTTTACTTGAGTAGCATTTTGTATGCAGGACTTCTTTTGGAACAGAGTATTTTTCTACAATTTAATATTGCTAATTTTAGTAGTAAGTTATTCATACAATTTGGTTCAAGTACAAATGAACCGGATAAAACTCTTGAATAGTCGGAAGTCAAACCGGAGTGCACTCCTACCAATAAACAAAACGATATGATATGACCCGATTTAACAAAACTCTTGCACAATGGAGAAAGGTCCTTGATACATTTGAACTTCAACGCCCATTTAAACAAAAAAGTGGACCAAAATATTGCTTGCCTTCATCTCAGATCTCAGAAACATAGCGGAAGGTACAACCCATTCATAAATCAAAATGATGCAGAGAAGCCGAAATTTATATCTAAGGCCGACTAGAAGACTACTGCAATGCATATTCACTGGTCTCCCCAAAGAAAGCTATTGGAAGACTCCAGCTCATTACAAAAAACTCTGCAGCTAGACTACTGAACGAATACCAAAAGGAGGGAACACATTAGTCCTGTCTTAGCTACTCTACACTGGCCTTCTGTAACTTTTAGGAATTGATTTTAAGGTGCTTCTCCTCACATACAAAGCTCTAAATGGACAAGACCCAGCTACATTGCTGACTCTCTAATGAACACCCGCCAGAACACTGCGATCATCAGATGCAGGTCTATTAGAGGTCACCAGAAAGAGTCATAAGAAGATCGGTGATGCAGCCTTTGAAAACTACGCCCCAAAAACCTGTGGAAACACGTTACCCAACAATATTAGGGAAGCCAAATACGTTAGGCATTTTTAAAAGGCAGCTTAAAAACCTTAAAAATCTCTTTACTAAAGCATTTTTACTGATTTTAACACTATTATACTGGCACTATTTCTCCATGTTTTTAATTATTTTATCCCACTTTATGCCTTTGCCTTACTGCTTGTTTTACACTGATTGATGTCTTATTTCTACTGATTGTAAAGCACTTTGAACTGCAATCCCCTGTATGAAAGGTGCTATACAAATAAAGTTATTATTATTATTATTATTATTATTTGGGGCGGGGCTTTGTATCATTAACCAGAAAACAATATTTGAATTGATCATGTTTAAGGTAAAGCATACTCATGTTATCAATAATTGTTTCAATTTATATTTATCATATGATCGTGGTATTATTACCGTACATCAGGGGGTTTTCTATAAAGATACAGTATGAGGTGATACTGTGGCGCTGATCTTGTATATAAGATATATAAATTCTCGCAAGAACATGACGGCGTATACAAGATGGCGCCGCGGACGTAAACAAAAACGTGAAGTCGGAGCTCCGTAAAAACAAATCTGTCTCTGCCGTCGGATGTTCTATTTCACACCATTTTCATATTTTTGGAGTAATTATACAGTTTCTGACGAACAGAAATATTGTTTTCTGGCATCACTTTACATTTTACATTTAGGGACAATTGGTGTTTTAGTATGAGCGCAGGCCGAGAGTAAGAGGGCGCATATCTGCAGTCAAATTAACAAAAATGTCTAAATTAATAATCAATTTGGATGCATTTTAGTCACATTTTTCCATTGTATTTCTATAATTCTGTTAGTTAGTTAAGTGTGCTCCATTTACCCCCCAAAACTTAATTCTATAAACTATTGTGTAATTGTTGTATCTTTATATATTTTTTATGCATGCTTCTTGGTTATATTAAGCTGTATTTGGGTCTTTACTTGCTGTAACAAATGCTAATTTCCCTTCTGTGTGACGAATAAAGGTATTCTGATTCTGATATACTGTATATATTATATAAATATAAATATATCATTCTTGTCATTTCCCCTATCAGTGGCGATCCTACAGTCTGTGGGGGCCCTAGGCAAACATTCACTGGGGGCCCCTCGAACCAGCTCTTCCTCACCACGCACAGCCGACAGCCCCCCCCCCCCGGAGCGGAGCAGTGCAAACTGAAATCATGAGCTTTTGACGGCGCGCTATGCATGGGGCCGCGTTGAGGGGGTTACCCGACATGTCGTTGCAGTAAATTAAAGGGGTGTTTCATGTTGTCGTTGCTGTGGACCTTCTACCTTCTTTGGGGGCCCCCCTTCTGGTCCGGGGGCCCCAAGCAGTTGTCTGTTCTCAAGGTGCGCCCCTGTCCCCTATCATACGTTAACATCTGTGATATTTTGATGCTTCTCATTCTTGCATTTTCACCAGATGAGCAGTTATCATTTCCTGCTCTTTAGAGACTCTATTGTCTTGGCGTGTCAAGGAAAAGGGTGCCAAGAAAACATTCAGAGAAGAAGAAACACAGATGGCAGCTCGGCTTTTAAAACCATTCCTCTGTGGCTTTGAAGAAGTCTCCGAGCGTCCGCGGTTCTGTCGCAGTCGCAGATGCAGCTACATATGTTTTTTGCGAGGGGTCGGAGGTCAGTTTGATCCCTGAAGGTCTGCCCACTCTGATCTGTGGGTTTGCTTGGATGACACTTGTGAATATGTACTTATCCGTGGTTTTTATAATGAGGAATTAAAGCCATATATGCTCTCTTCAAAGCCACCAGACTCCATTGAGAAATACTTATTCAAGATTCAAAGGTTTCATATGCACAAAGCTACAGTGTAGCAATGGCAATTAAATTATTCTGAGCTCCTCCAACAATGGCAACATATATAATAAAATACAAACTAAAAAGTAGTGCAAAAAGTCTATATACATGTCAATAGAATATAATATATTATATTCACACCAGAAAACAAGGAGTTGGTTGTCGACCACTCCATTGGACTCC
Organism: Gymnodraco acuticeps; assembly: GCF_902827175.1. Lineage (NCBI taxonomy): Eukaryota > Metazoa > Chordata > Actinopteri > Perciformes > Bathydraconidae > Gymnodraco > Gymnodraco acuticeps. The sequence continues at coordinate 117,999 of NW_022991324.1, read as the reverse complement.
TTTGTCCACCCCCTTCCTTTTTAAGCTCTTTAGTTTTTTGAAACTGTAAATGTAAATAAACTAACTTTTGTTTTTTTTACTTTCTCCATGTCTCTCTTTTCTTTCCTCCTCTTTCTCATCTCAGACACCTGCAGCGCCTCGGGGCCGATCTGTCGTCCAGCGCTAACATCCAAACACACCGACCTGTCACACACACACACACCGCACACACACACACACACACACACACACACACACACACACACACACACCACACACACACACACACACACACACACACACACACACACACACCACCAACACACACACACCACACACACAACACACACACACACACACACACACACACACACCACACACAGAGGAGGAAGTGAAGACGTGTGACACCTCAAGTGTTTTTCCTAAAGGTCAAAACATCTCAAAAGATTCCTCTTTCTCCGCCAGGTAGAGTTTTACCCATCAGCCCCTCCCTCATGCACTTATGCCGAGTGTACATTACAAGAGTTTTTTCCCCTAATTCTCTACTCGCCAACAGTTTTAGAAGATTGCCAATAAAACCTGAAATCACAGGAACATTGTGAGAAAAACTATTGCTAAATTAAAGTAATGTTGAAATTCAAGAAGAAGGAACAGAGTATTTATATTACTTTAACTTTTACAGCCCATATATATATATATATATATATACATATATATATATATATATATACATATATATATATATATATGTATAGGGCTATAAACAAAGAAAGTAAAATCAAAATGTATATAAATACTGTATAAATAATTAGTGTTGTATACCAAAAATATATGTGATAAGGCTTTATGTAAAATATGCATTTTTTTAAAGGCCTTCATTTGAATTATACATACATTTACATTTTGTATATTTGAACTTCAATATAGTTTTAAATATCACATTTTCTTTTATGTACATATAGGTTGCATAACAGGCACAGCTTATCCTTGCAATTGTTGACATATTAAATAAAATGTATGTTAATAGGGCTGTAAACTATAGACAAAACAAATACTAAATAAAATGTATGTTAAGTAATTAATGATTAGGGCTATACTGTATGATAAGACATACAATTAGGGATTTGCAGAAAAAGTGTATATTTATATATACGTTGTATATACATTTCTATAATTGGATCTGGTTTAAGTAATCATGTTTCACACATTTCATGTATTTCTTATTAATATATATTGGAAATCAATAGTGGTTGTTGGTTTGTGTGGTGTTTTGTGTGTCCACATCCCAACTGGTCTAGTGATGGTGGGAACAGAGCCCAACCCATTTAACCCACAATCCCCCACACCTCAATCACCACCACCCTCCTCCCCGTTTAGCTTTGACACCTCAGCTGTTCTGCAGGCTGCAGAGAGGAAGGTTTGTGTGTGTGGTGGGGGGCGGGGTGGAGAGAGAGAGAGAGAGAGATAGAGAGCGAGAGAGAGACGAGAGAGCAGAGAGTATGAGAGAGAGAGAGAGAGAGAGAGACGAGAGAGATGCGCGAGAGAGAAGAGAGAGGAGGTTTATAATGAAGTGTAGCATGTTTGTCACCACAGATTGTTGCTCAGGTTCTTCCATGATTGCTTGTTAGTGTGCTTCATTTATCCACAAAACACACACTATACACAACGTACCACAATTTATGACTCAAATTCTACACCACACCCCACACACACCACACACACACACACAACATCAGAACACACACACACACAACATCAACAACCACACAGGCACCACACACACAACCCACAACACACACACACACACACACATTTATGACCGTGTATTCACAACGTTGGAGATAAATACACTCACATGACAATTTTTTATTATGCATTTTTTACATCTCAGAAGCTAATTTATTTACAGCTTAGGTTACTTTGCATATTCTGTTAAAGTGGCCTATTATGATTTGGGCGGGGGGGGGGTTTTTCTGTTCCTGGTAGTGTGTTGTATAGGTTTTGGTGCAGGTAAATGGTGTCCTCCAAGGCTAAAATCCCTTGTGTTCCTAGATGGTATAATTATAGATTTCCAAACAAAACACTGGGAGTTCCCAGATTTTCTCTAGGAAGAGAGGTAAAAGATGTGGTATTTCAGCTGTAGTATTTGAACCTACACACTGTCACACACACACACTTGTCACACAAACCACACAGCACACCACACACCACACACACACAACACACACACACACCACACACACAGGTTATTTCACAGCCTCACCCACTCCGTCATTGCACACTACCTCCCGACTAAGTTACGTCTCAGTGGGAAATGATGATTTGAGTCAGTTGGCATGACGTAATGAAACCAAACTTGTTTTCCCCTGTGAGTTGGTTTAACTGTAAACTCTATTTTTATATTTTATATTGAGAAATCAGTTTTTTGTTCATGTTTTTTGTAGGATTGCTCAAAGAACTACAATACCCATGATCCTCAGCTGCTAACAGCTGCTAAAACTACTGAAGTAATCTCACATCAGACAAATGCATTGTTTTAAAAAAAACTGATAAGTGGTTTTTTAATGAGGACTCAACGTCCTAACTTTCATAATCTAAAGCTCTCTGATTGGATGTTTCTTACTGAAATGCATCCTGGGAGTTGTAGTTTACTTCACACGTTTGATGGACACAAGCTTTTACTTAGTTGTTGTGTGTGTGTGTGCATTAAAGGAATATCAAATGTCACACTAGAGCAGCAAACGTTTTCGGTATTTGTAAAATGTGTGTGTGTGTGTGTGTGTGTGTTGTGTGTGTGTGTGTGTTGTGTGTGGTTGTGTGTGTGTGTGTGTGTGTGTGTGTGTGTGTGTTGGTGTGTGTGTGTGTGTATGTGTGTGTTGCAGGTTGAAAGAAAGGAAGTACCCTGGAGGTGTTGGTGGTCGACGTGACAGATGGGTGTGTATTACAGGATGTATATTGTGCGTGTTGCACATTCATTAGCTGATTTTTGTTGAGTGTTTTTGCACATATCATCAGTGTGTAATAATGTGTGTTTTTTGTGTTTACGTGTGTGTTTCAAAACTGCTGTAAGTCAGCAGCTGAGATGGCAGCAGGCATTAACACCCTAATTTGGTCACTGGTTCAATTCCCAAAGGGGTCACCTGTCACAGATATCTTGAATCGGTGGATTAGCCCCCTTTTTAGCTCCTTGTTGTAGGCACACTTCCTCTTTGGTTCAGGTTCAGCTGTTTTTCAAATCAAAGCCCTGATAAACTCACTGACTGGTGTTTCTCAATGTCGAGGACGCTTGCTTGGTAGCACATGTACCTCCGAGTCACTTGCTTTAGAAGCGAGGGCAAGAATCCTTCCTAGCCTCGGAAAACGAATAATGGTGGAAACAGGCTAACGGGTGGTGCGTCATATGCGAGGCCCCCGCCTTAAAATGGAGCGCGATTTCCGCCAAAGATTTGGGAATTGGGTCCGTGCGCAAAGCATTGTGGGGGATTTTAAGACCGCGGATTCTACACATGTGCAGCCTCGAAATTTCTCGCCACGAAGTACGCCGGCCTCGGTAGAATTCCAAGTATGATGGACATTGGAACAGGTCCTTCGGCGGCACTCGATGCTTGAAATAGTGGCTCTGGAGCAGCTTTACTCGACCATTGAGAAACTGGCACACTAAGAGACTAGCAGGTGAACAATAATGGAGCTTAAGCAGCAGTTGGTGTCATCAAAGGCCCGTAATGCAATTCAATTGTGAAAAACATATTTTAATTATTTAAAAAAGTGCCTTTCTTTATATATCTAATATTAATTACATATCCATTGAATACATTTCTGTTTATTTAATTGTATATATATAAATATCCTAATACATTAAGCTTTTCATTAATTTACATCTAATATCATTTATTTTTATACATAATTGTTATATTTTGATAATTATATTTTAACTTTTTTCACTATTTTAGATCTTATATTATTTTATTTTAGACATACATGTTATATTTGCAATCCTAATACTTTAATTTATTTATTATGTATTAGATTTATGAATGTGCTGCACCCTGTAAAAGTGATTACTGGTTGATTACAGGAGAAACAAATGGAAATAGTCTAAAATCACTTTAAAGTAGAAAAGATATGTTTGTGCGATAACGTTTACGAGTTATATAAATACACAAAACAGAATATGATAATTGCTGGTCACGAAAAATGTGCAGTATATCTGAATTTAAAAGAGAAATCTCTGCAGATTTACATAGCGGTGAAATGTGCAGAACAGTCAGAGGAATATGCAAAGTAAACATGAAGATGTCCACGCTTCGTGTTCATTAGTAAACACTGATTCATATGTTCATAAGTTGAGATGACAAATCATATTAATATCCCTCCCTCCTAAAAAAAAAACTTGCTAATGATAGAAAACATGCTCCGCTTGGCTGCAGATCTGCAGTCGTTTGCCACCATCGTACTATCTCTCTCTGAAAGTGAGAAGTTGATTGGCTGTCAACAACTTTTTCACATTTCTCTCTTTTTAACATCCACACTCTTTTCCTGAAGCCTAATTAACACTAATGTGCCAACCGGGCAAAATGCATGGCAATATTTGATTACATGAACGATAAATTACCATCAACAACACATTGGAAAAATAGTGACAATGATAATTATGTACAGTCAAAACCACAGTGTCAGAGGGGGCGGGGGGGGGGGGACAGGTAGAGATGTAACAAACCGCGCACTGATCTCATAATCACCGCTAACGAGGAATCTGTGCACCGGCCAATTATATATGTCAACAACACCTGATGATAACACTTTATTATACCGTGCTAACTCCACATATTAGAGGATGTTCAGGGGGAGAGGATGACGGGTATGAGGTTAAATGGTGTCTACATGTATATGGCATTTAATTAAGCTAAGGGAGAGCAGCATTTTTAATGTAATAGTAAATAATTAGTTTAGGTAAAGGTGGCAGGTCCCAGACAGTGGTGGACTGCAAGTCATTTAACTTGCACATAGGCATATTTATATATATTTAGCATAATCGTTATTATTCATACCGTATTTAGCATTCTTAAAGACATCTCCTATTCAATTAGACATCTCCTATTGAATATGTATTTCGGTGTAAGTAAATAGGCCAAATGTCCTATCTGGGTTCAGTATAAAAACTGTTTTCTTCAGTTAGCCGTTGAGATGTAAAAGCTGTTGAAGAGCAGTAAGCTATTTTATAGTTTTTTTTAATCTAACAGGTGTATTAAAATCATGAGCTGTTTCATCTGTTATTGCTGTGTACATATCTGTACATTTTGTTGTGTTTAAATTATTGTGCCATCATTGAATTGCTTAATGAACGCCAGGAACCATCATTTAGGCTAGTGTAGCTCTTAACAAATGAAACATTAAAAGCTTGCTGTGAAACTTGTGAAAACACGCGGGTTATGGTCCTTTTCAGTTGTTAGTGGCCACAGTTGCTTTCATTAACAAAAGGATGAAATGTGCCTCAAATGTTGTTTGTAACATTTGGCTAAGCTAACTAATGCTAACAGCAGTGAGCCAAAAGTAAGCTTTATTGTTTATCTTATGTTAATTATGTACATTTTCTTAAGTACTAGATTCTGTGTATTTGGCATTCCTCTATTTGATTTCAAGTATTTCTGTTTAAGTAAATAGGCCGAAGCTTCTATCTACAGTAGGTTTAGGATACAAACTGTGTTCTTCTGTTAGCCGTTGAGATGTAAAGTAAACCGCTAGCTAATGTATCGTTTCATTAATCTAACAGGTGTGTAAAAATCATGAGCAGTTTCATCTGTTGTTAGCCGTGTAAATATCTGTACACTAAATTATTGTGCGATAATCTAATTGCATAATGACCATCATTTAGTCAATGTATCCCTCTAGGTTTTTAACAAATGAAAACAATAAAAGCTTCTTTTTTTAACACACAGGTTAAGGTCCTTATGAGTTGTTAGTCGTCAAACTTGACTTCATTCAAAAAATTATGAAATGTACCTCAATTGTTGTTTGTAACATTTGGCTAAGCTAACGAATGCTAACAGCAGTGAGCCAAAGGAAAGTACAAGCTGTATTGATTATCTTATCTTATGTTGATTATGTACATTTTCTTAAGTTCTGTGTTTACATACTACTACTTTTATTCTCTTAATATTACAATTTATTCTCCAAAATATTAGTATTTTTCCGTAGATTAATGCAATTTGTTGTCGTTGTTCTGGTTTCAATCGAGCTCGTGGAACGCTGCTATGACGGACAGGTGGTTTAGCTGCTAAACGGCGATAAATGAGACATGTTGTAGACACGACAATGACATATTTGTCTCTTTGGTTCTCGTCATTCACTTTATATTTGTCAACATATTCTCTTCATTTACGCCTCTCATTCGATTCTTCTCTTCTTCCTCTCCTTCGTCTATTTATGCCGTGTCCTCCTCTTCCTCTTTCCTCACCTCTCTTTCTATTTTTATCGTTCTTCCTCCACACTCTCACCCTCCGTCTCTCTCCGACGCTTCCTCTTTCCTTTTCATTATCGACACATTTTGCCTCCTTTATTTCTTCAATGTCTCTTTTTCGTGCCCAAACGTCTCGTGCTTTTTGTGTTTCAATCTCCTTATTCATTTCTCACATCCCTTTTTCTTTTTTCTCCAATCAATTCCCACATTTGCTCTTCCATCATATCACATTGTCGTTGTATGTATCCCCATTTTTCCTTCCTCCCTCTTTTTCTCATGCTCCTCCAACAGTGCAACATGCAATATATTCAATACATAAAATGGAATACAGAATAAAACAGTACAAGTAAAACGCAGGAATAAGCAGCAATATGTGACATTTAAAGTGGAAAAATATAAAACCGAATGCTCATTGTCCTTTTTTCTTGCCACCATCTGCATTTTCTGTCCCTAAAATATGACTTCCGGTCTTCATTTTTGTTCATTTTTTCAAATTCTTAATCACTACGTCTTACCAATTTCCTGTAGTGCACATTCCTTTTCACATTGTTTACTTACACAATGCACTTACACAATGCTAGCAACAAGCTAACGTGATTTTAAGCTAACGTTGTTTTGGGCTAGTTATTTTGTCCCTAAACGGTTCGCGATTTTCCTGTTTCAATATTCTAGTTCATTTCTCATATTGTTGTATTCAATTTCCAGTATTTGGCTCTTTCTTTGTCACTTTAGAAAGGGACAAGCTGATGGTATATCAAGCTAACGTTACTAAAACACAGATGCACTTCACAATCACCTTTTAAATAATTTCCATCCACTGTGCTGAATCTGAAAGTGCTTTCTCACATTATCACTCTTCACAGATTGTTGTGTGTTATCTGTAAAGCTTGTTGGCGTTAGGATAGAGAACAACGAGTCTTGATTATTCACTGGTTAGCTACGTTAGCTCTAGTTTACAGCAGATTTGCAATAACATAAGAAGGAAACATCGGGCACCTAGTTAGGATGCCACATGATGGGCGCCTCCCGGGAGGTGTTCCAGGCACGTCCAGCTGGGAGGAGACCGAGGGGTCGATTTAGGACCAGGCGGAGGGATCATATCTCTTCGCTGGCCTGGGAGCGCCTTGGGATCCCCCAGTCAGAGCTGGTTGATGTCGCCAGGGAAAGGAAAGTTTGGGGCTCTCTGCTGGAACTGATACCCCCGAGACCCGACCACGGATAAGCGAGAAGAAGATGGATGGATGGAAACATCTGATCATATTGTCAAAGGACAGCTGACAAAACCGACATTTTAGGAAAGTGTACAGTGACATCAACTTTATAATCCCTCAACGTAAATAAGGGCTCCAGTCCCAGTTGCGTGCGTCACTTATTAGTGTCCCCGTTTCCATTGTGTTTTATATTCTTGCACCTTTTTTTGTTTGTATTGTTGGGTTTAGCATTTTCTGTAAACGCTACGCGTGTTTCGTCAGGTTGGGAAAGATGTTTCTTTGTTTGCATGTGTTTTGGCACATTTGAGTTTTCATAGTTGCATCATTTTTTAAACTTCTGTGCATTTCTCTCAATGGAAGTGTTCCGAGCCGTTGCAATGCCAGCCAGCGTAGAAGTACATTGTGCAACACAACAATTCAACCTTCAAAGATGTATATTACAATAAATAGTAATGTATAAATATAGTAAATTATATCAATGCCGGAAAATATATTTGTGTTCATAATCTAGGGTGTAATACATTATAAGTGGTGTGAGTATTGCACTGGTTAAACAGCATAAGTATACGTGCCTGTCTTATTCTTACTCTCTTCTTCCAACACATTTTTAATTCTTCTCAGTCTCTCTCTCTCTTCTGACACATTTCTGCCTTCCCTCTCTTTTCTGTAATGACACACACACACACACACACACACCACACACACACACACACACACACACACACACACACACACACACACACACACACCACACACACACACACACACACACACACACACACACGCACACACACACACACACACACACACACACACACACACACAGCAGAGGTGAAGTGGAGAGGCTTGTCTTGGCGTGCCATCTGTCCTCGCCGCTGACGTTGGCTCTAATTACTGCGTCTCCGCTGGCTAATGCCGCCTCATTAGGCCGCCGGAGCATGTGCAGCCGACACAAGCGCCGCCGAGAATTTGCACCGAGAAAAGCGAGCTCGAGCCATTATGGGATCATGAAATCTGTCTGGTGCGACAGGCAATTCACACCAGCGGCTAAACGCTCATTTTGCTTTTCTCTCCGACTCTCTCTCTTTGGAAGGCCTGCGTCCAAAACACCAAAACAAAGGAGTCAAGAAGGAGTCGTGTTCCAACTGAGAGACTCATTATTCACGAGAAAGAAAAGTCGAAAGAAAAGTCGTTATATCTTTAGAAAAAACGTAGAATTTTTTTGCGGGAATATTTGTAGAAGAAAGGTTGTTATATCATGAGAAAATAAGTTTGAATAAACTACGAAAAAATAGTCATTAAATACAAAATAAAAAATGTTTGTTGGTGAAATGTTTCACGAAAAAAAGTCTTGGTATTTGGGAAAAAAATGAAGATATCGTATTTGGAGGAAAAAGTCAGAATAGTTCAAGAAAAGGTTTTGAATATTTGGGTAAAATATGTGTTACACTTGGAGTAAAATATTCACATTTGGTGAGAAAAAGTTGTTATATTTTCAGTAATAAGTTGAAATAAAAACTATTTTTTAAGATTTTGGGGAAAAAGACACATTTTTAAATCAAAATAGAATCTCTGCTCGTGAAAAAACATTAAGAAAAATATTTTTTAGCGTCAGCGGTTGTGTATTTTAAAATTCTAGCGCACTCGAGCTGGTTTCTCCAAAATTACATACCCCACCTTTAAATAATATTTGTATGGAGAAAAGTTCGAAAGGTTGTTATATTTGGATTTTAAAAAAGTCACTATATATGGGAGAAAAAGTTGAAGAATAAACAATTAAAAAAGTTAATACTTTGAGAAGAAATGTTGTAAATATTTTTGTTTAAAAGTTGTAATATATTCACCCCCCAAAAATATATAAGCACTTTAGTAAATAATGGCATAAGATGGAAAATGCTGAATAAGCTCCGTACCTTACATGATACGTGTTTGTTGGGTTGGGTGTGTGTCACTTTAAATGTCATGGCCTCAAGGAATTGTGGGTATCCGGGTGAATGTAACTTTATTGATTTATTATCTCCTTCAACTTAGATGAAGTAGTAATTACAATCAATAATTTAAAACATGTGAAAATGCATGCAGGCTTGCTCTACGGGTAATCAAGCAAACACCTGCCAACAATGCTGTTCATTCAACCTTTTTCTATTTTAAAAATCCACTTTTCATGTGTTTGTTTGCACCGCTTCAAAGCCCTGCAGCTCTTCGCCATGAATCATCTGACAATCTGCGAGATAGAGATCTTTCTGTTTGCGGTTTCCTCGCTCTGACAGCAGTAAATCTGCCGAGGAGGATCTATAATTGCAGTTAAAGAGCGACAGACGTTTGGTGTCAGTTACTGTAAACTGAAGTCTTTGTTTATCCGAGATGTTCATCAGATACTGGTTAACAGGACACAACCAGACAGCAGGTGAGATTTCAGATCAGGTGATAATGCAAACAGATGCTAAGATATTCAACATGGCGTGAGGTTGCATGTTTAAAGATTAATTCAGTTGGCACTTTTTTTAAACAATTAAAATGTCTTTATGTTGTGGGTTAGTCATGTTACACTTCAAAACAAACTCCTACGCAACCTTCCCTTTGGTGAGGTTTATTTCATACCCTCCATATGTTCACTATTACTCATGAAGAACTAATGGAGGCACTTCTCTCAGTGCCAACTATGCTTTACTGCAGTATCTATATACACTTATGGCACTTTTCTACTTAGTACTTTATGGCTAGGCCTCGTTAGGACTTGTTAGGACTGGCTCACTTTATGCTGCGTTTCCATTACAGTTTAGTAGCTGTGGCAGTAACTATAGTAACGCAGTGTAGGCGGAGCCATGACGTCATCTTCAATGCGAAACACAAAGCCAACATCAGCCGTTAGCTGTTAGCACTCAGAGCTCACAGCTCCTCATATCTGTTCAGAAACTAGACAAAAGTTAAACAAGTACAAACCACAGACTGTCTGTGTCATGGCGAATACAGTCGCTGGTTTATTTATGTCTGTAGGCCGTTGTTGTGAGTGTGGACGGTCGGAGCATATACTGCGTTAGCTTAGCCAAGCTCCATTTAGAAAACAAGCATTTTAAAAGGTTTTTCGCCTGCCGACTGTCTGCAGACTTTTCAAAGCATTAATTCATGGTTTTTACTAACCGGTATCAGTATGTTGTTACTTCGGCATCATTTTGAAACGTGTATTACAATTAAATCACGGTCAAATATGTTCATTTTGTTGTAGTTGCCAGCGATTCTCTCTCTAGTTTAGGAAAGAACCTCGATTTTGGAGAGCCAGAAAACTGAAAAAGTACCCGCTAGCCGGAACTACGCCAAGTGGAAACGCAACCAAAAACGGGCACGACACGCTTAAGCCGCGCTGTAGTGGAAATGCGCCATAACACTCAAATAAGTCATTTCTATGTTATATTTACATTTGTTTATCGTCACTTTATAGTCATTTGGTCAATCATTTTGTGTCTGTAGTAATTTCGTGTCTTTTTTGTAGTAATTGTTCCTACTTTTAGTAGTTATTTGTGTCTTTCTGTGGTTATTTTCTGTCTTTGAAGTCATTTTGAGGCTTTTGGGAGTCAGTTTGTGTGTCATTAGTACATTTTCCTCATTGTGGTCATTTTGTATTTATCTTTCAATAATGTGTTTCTTGTAATACTTGTGTGTCTCTTCTTAGTCATTTAATCTCTGATTGACACCAAACAACAGTTTCATAGAATAAATACAATTACAGACCAACGTTCCTCTGTTTGCATATCAATATTCCAATGACTAGAATATTTGCACTATTTCTATTATATTATATTTTATTCTATTATCTGTTGTATTGTGTTGCACTGTTGGAGCAGCCTGTGACCTAAGATGTTCATTGTCATAACTACACTGTAGCTATGTACAAATGACAATGGGTTAAAGCCTTGAATCTTGAATCCAAGTTTACAAAGCAAAGCAAGACAAAATCTCATCCCAGATCCTCCATGAATCTCTGATCAGCGTCCTCTCTGTCCGGAAAGCCCAAATCCGGAGCAACGCCCACGCTGCGACGTCAGATTGATTGTCAGAGTCCAAACTCCATCCTTCAGCCCACGTCCGAGCACATCATCTGGGAGGAAGCCGGGCTCTAGGCGCCGGCGTCTGTTTGGGTCAGGCCTCTCACTCCCACCACGAGAGGAGGGGAGCCACAACCATCCCTCAAAACGCAGCAGAACAATGGACATGTGCCGGTCCAAAAATGTAAAACAAATCAGTGCAGAAACAAAGAGACACCTACTCTTCTTGTGTCAGGATTAAAGGCAGAATAATGAAGGATGATTGTTTGCAAAGAGATATTAGCTTTGATGTTGTTTTGTGTTTATTCTTTAATAATTGTGTCTTTTTCATTTTTTTTGTTAATTTTGTGTGTTTTTTGTCTTTTATAGTAATTTTGTGTCTTATGGAAACCTTTTGTGTCTCTTACAGTTCCTTTTGGGTCTGTTGATTATTTCTCTTTTCGTCATTTTGTGTGTATCTTTTGTCACTGAAGTCATTTTGTGTGTCTTTTTAGTTATTGTGTGTGTTTCTGTAGTCATTTTGTGTGTCTTTTTAGGTATTGTGTGTGTTTCTGTAGTCATTTTGTGTGTCTTTTTAGGTATTGTGTGTGTTTCTGTAGTCATTTTGTGTGTCTTTTTAGGTATTGTGTGTGTTTCTGTAGCCATTTTGTGTGTCTTTTTAGTTATTGTGTGTGTTTCTGTAGTCATTTTGTGTGTCTTTTTAGGTATTGTGTGTGTTTCTGTAGTCATTTTGTGTCTTTTTAGGTATTGTGTGTGTTTCTGTAGTCATTTTGTGTGTCTTTTTAGTTATTGTGTGTGTTTCTGTAGTCATTTTGTGTGTCTTTTTAGGTATTGTGTGTGTTTCTGTAGTCATTTTGTGTCTTTTTAGTTATTGTGTGTGTTTCTGTAGTCATTTTGTGTGTCTTTTTAGGTATTGTGTGTGTTTCTGTAGTCATTTTGTGTGTCTTTTTAGTTATTGTGTGTGTTTCTGTAGTCATTTTGTGTGTCTTTTTAGGTATTGTGTGTGTTTCTGTAGTCATTTTGTGTCTTTTTAGTTATTGTGTGTGTTTCTGTAGTCATTTTGTGTGTCTTTTTAGGTATTGTGTGTGTTTCTGTAGTCATTTTGTGTGTCTTTTTAGTTATTGTGTGTGTTTCTGTAGTCATTTTGTGTGTCTTTTTAGTTATTGTGTGTGTTTCTGTAGTCATTTTGTGTGTCTTTTTAGGTATTGTGTGTGTTTCTGTAGTCATTTTGTGTGTCTTTTTAGTTATTGTGTGTGTTTCTGTAGTCATTTTGTGTGTCTTTTTGTAGTTCTTTGATGTCTTTTTTGGTCATATTGTGTGTATTTCGGTTAATTTTGTGTTTTTTTGTAGACAATTAGTGCTTTAGTAGTCCTTTTGTGCTTTTTTTATTGTAATAATTGTATGTCTTCTCTGCTAAATTGACATCTTAAACGCTCTGATTCATTACTTAAATTCCTTGACAAACAGATATTTCTGATCTATTTTTAGTGGAGATATTCGGAGACAGATGAACGTCTCAGTCTCCTGCAGCAGGTGGAGGGTGAAGTGTCGAGCTTTGTGCAGAAAAGAAGGAAGAAGAGGAAGAAGAAGAAGCACTGACTGGACGTTCGTCATTGTGTTTGCAGCCGGCCGTTGGCGAGCGGGATTCGGTCCAAACATCTTGTGTGGAAATACATTTTCGGACCGGCCATCTGCAACTCCAGGCCTTCGGCAGCCAAACGCAGAAACACTTCAGCTACTGGAGGAAATCAGCAGACAAATGTGAGCGTTACATACTGTGAGGAAAACGGTGTAGTACAGCTAGAAGGAAAGCTTTTCATCAAATGTTCTAATTGTAGGCCCAGATGTTCATTATAATGAGATACTTTCTTAAATAAATGACTTAGTGCCTCAAGTTATATTCCAAAATACAACAAATAAATCATTGACCTAGTGTTTTGTGAATACATGAGCCAAAACCACTCATGGATCTATTACAAAGAGACGGAAAATAACTACAAAAACATAAATGAGTGCAAAAAGACGGAAAATAACTACAATAAGACGCTTAATGACCACAAAGAGACACACATTCACTACAAAGAGAAGGAAATGACTACAAAAAGACGGTAAATGACCGCAATGAGACAGAAAGTCAATTCAAAGACATGAGATGGTCAAGAAATGTGTATAAGACACACAAAATGACTGAAAAGAGACACTTAATCACCATAGAAGTCACAAAATGAATTGAAAAAAAATGAAATTGCCAAAAAACGACTATAAAGACGCAGAATGACTACAATGACTCACACAACCATCCGGAGTGTTCCAAAGGGATTCAACATTCAGATCTTCTAATAAAAAATCTGTAATTAAACCAAATAATTAGTGAAAAAACACCTTTCGTGTGAAATTCTTCCATCTTTTTTCCTTGCAGGCTTCAGGTAGCGGTGTGTGTATACGTGTGTGTGTGTGTGTGTGTGTGTACGTGTACGTGTACGTGTGTGGGTGTTGGTGTTTGTGTTTGTGCAGTTCCTCGGATGTTTAGGCGAAGGTCGACGGTGAATCTCTACACCTGCGGCGGAGTTGACACCTCTCCTTCAGGTGAGAACACTCAAACAATCCCAAACACACAATGAGGAACAATGCTCACACTCATGTTGGTTTTTTTCTGGGTAAATAACTTTTTTGTGCAGAACTCAAACTATCTTTACTGGCTTTAGCTTTAAGGAAGACAAACTCCAACATGATTATATGAATAACATAAAAGGAAAAGGAAAATATGTTTTAAATACTTGATAAATATCTATATATTTTTTAAAGTGCTGCTCATGAATTGAAATTGTACAAACACTTCGTGAAATATTGGAGCGAGGGATGCTTACCTCGTTCACACCTCTGATGAAAGAGCGTGTGTGTGTGTGTGTGTGTGTGTGTGTGTGTGTGTGTGTGTGTGTGTGTGTGTGTGTGTGTGTGTGTAAAAGTGAGATAATTGATTTGGACATTTGCCAGAAAGCAGCACCTCCTGATGCCATTAAACAATGTATAGGTAAGTGATCCCAAATATAGTTCATTGTAAACAACGCTGCTAGGGCTAAACCGGAAGAAAACAGACAATTGAGTTTGAACAGGAAGTGGGAAAAGGGGCGGGGCTACACAAAGTAACGAATACCGTCAAAATGCCTAATTCTGTACAATGTTGACCTCAAATTAGACCTCAAGTCCTCAGGTGAGCATAAATCCAGGTCACGTGTTTTGAAGATATTATTATTCGTAATTCCTCATCTACAACAATAGACACTAGAAATGTATTGAAAATGTCCTCATTTGAGATTTCAGGACATTTTCATAAGTCAACCTGCCAGTCACTAACAGAGGATGGATGATGTACACGCAAATGATCCCATTGTCTATGTCACTACCCGATCTGCCACCCTGCCCTATCTGCAGTGCGCATGTGCGAGATGGTCCGCCATATTGGACAACTCTGTACGGCAACCCAAGTTGGACACTTGACACAGTGGCTTTTGGCAAAGCTCACAAAGAAAACTCGAGAGAGATGAGTTATTGTTATTACAACGTGACTTCACTATTATTTAACAACTCTTTTTATTGGGTTCTTTTATTTGTTGTTAAGTACATTGTCAGAATAAGTGAGGAATTAATTTAACTTCTGTTAGACAGCTATCATACTGAATAAATATTTTCTGTGAATGTATGCAAAAATGTATGGCATATAGCTGTCTTACAGAAGTTAAATCCATTTCTCACTTATTCTGACAATGTACTTAACAACAAATAAAAGAACCCAATAAAAAGAGTTGTTAAATAATAGTGAAGTCACGTTGTAATAACAATAACTCATCTCTCTCTCGTTTTCTTTTTGAGCTTTGCCAAAAGCCACTGTGTCAAGTGTCCTTGGGTTGCCGTATGTAGTTGTCAAATATGGCGGACCATCTCGCACATGCGCACTGCAGATAGGGCAGAGCGGCAGATCGGGTAGTGACAGGGTGTTTCTCAATCGCGAGTACGCTTGCTTGGTAGCACATGTCTTCCGAGCGTCTTGCTTCAGAAGCGAGGCAAGAATACTTCCTGGCATTCGGAAAACGAAGAGTGGAACAGGCGAGCAAGTGTGCAGGTGTGCGTCATATGAGAGGCCCCGCCTTACATTTTCCGCCACAGATTTGGGGAAATTGTGGGGATTTTAAGACCGCGGAGTCTACACATGTGCAGCCTCGAAATTTCTCCAAACGAAGTACGCCGGGCTCGGGAGAATTCCAAGTATGCTGGACATTGGAACAGTACTTCGGCGGCACTCGATGACGTAGCATGCTTGAAATAGTGGCTCTGGAGCAGCTTTACTCGCGATTGAGAAACACCCCTAGTCTACAACACTATTAGTGCTAAACCGGAAGAACTAAGACAATTGCGATTGAACAGGAAGTGTGAAAAGGGCCGGGGCCACACAAGGTCAAAATGCCTAATTCTGTACAATTTTGACTTCAAATTACCATCACAATACCCGGCCTCTCCAGAATAAACCTTGCTTTTCCTCAGGTGGGCATACATCCAGGTTACGTGTTGTGTAGGCGCGGGGCTACTCAAGGTAAATATAACCTCTAAATGCCTAACAAAATATCAAGCAGAGTCAAAATGACTAATTCTGTACAATTTTGACCTCAAATTCCCATCAAAACTACCCGTTACGGCCTCTCCGGGATGAACCCTGCTTGTGTGTCTTGTGTTTTCCTCAGGTGGGCATATATCCAGGTCACGTGTTTTGATGTGATTGAACATGTCTCACTTCCCCTCACACAAACGTTAACGGCTGCCGTGTTTTTGTGTGCCGCTGTTTGTTTCCTGCCTCTCTCTCCACCCACCCGCTCGCCTCAGAATCTGTTTCACTCACTAAATTGGCTCCTCAGACACCCTTCCCCATCTCCTCATTTAAAAAGTGAGAAATTATAATTATCTGAATTATGCTTTAATGATGCGTTAATTAGAGTCATGGAGTGAGATTAGCCTATGAAGTATTACTTGTGAAATCCTTCCAGATTCATGCGAGTGCCTCGTAGACGGGCAAAGGGAGAGAAAATGTTGGTGTGCTCGGTGATTAGCGCACCAATAAATAACACAACAGATTGCCGTGCATATGCTTACGATTACAACTTTTAAACCAACGCTTTAAAACTAACACCGACTGTCTTGTGCTGGCAAGAGGTTTCTGTACTCACAGCCACAGTCAGCTTCCTTCAGAGGCTCTCCGTGCAATTCTCACCAAATGTGAACTATTATTATACCGTGTGAGCAGAGAGATGCAAGCTGAGAGAACGCTGCACATGGAGGTGGATTTTAGGATCGGTGCCTCTTAAAAACACTACAGGGGAATAGGGTAAAATCTTTAACTTTTAGATATCATCATGAAACTTTCCTAGTTGATTACTAACATTAAAGCAATTATTTTTTGTATTACAAGTTTGCTGTAATGTTGTGTTTGAATATGCAAATGAGGGATTATTTGACTAAATATGTATTATATATATATATCAATTTGCATCCAATTGCAGAACAGAAATGTCAACATTGGATAAAGGTTAGATTATATAATAGACTTTATTTATCCCGAATTGGGAAATTATTTTGTTACAGGTTGTTATTGTGCTCAACATTAAAAAACAAATACTTAAAAAGCGGAAAATAGTCAACAATTAAAAATAAAATGAAAATGAAAAATAGTATATCAAATATAAACAATATACACAATTCTGGATAATTAAGGCTTCATTATATCCTTCACAGTAGACATTTGAACATATACAATTGCTGATCACCACTTTCATTGAATTTTGGATGATTTAGTCAACTTTGTAACACCATGGTGCTCCCGGTCAAAAATTACCGCCATAAAGATATGGAATTAGTAACCATCTGGATCAGATAAAACACACACACACACACACACACACACACACACACACACACACACACACACACACACACACACACACACACACACACACACACACACCACACACACACTAGATGTGTTTTCCCCCTCTTATGTGCCCATCCCCCCAAGTGAATCACACCTGGCACAAGCAATACTTGTTCAGTGTCTATTCTTTGTATATTTACTGCAGTTTTTCATGTATACCAGTAGTCTGATACAATATCTACAGTTTGAAAGGGTGTTAAATGAAATTTGGTGATGACTAATGGTTTTTGTGTTAATGTAATAGCAGTTAAAACAGGACCGGTCAAATTTGACGGCGAACTCCAAAGTAAGGGGGGAAACGAAGACAATAGGAGGGTTAAAAATGTCAAAAATGTTGTAGTAGCAGGAATATAGGCTTATAATATACTGGTGTTTATACATATGATTATGGAGGACAGAACATGACATAAGTATAACAAAATAAATGTATGAAGAAATACAGGAATAAATAAATAAATACAGGAATAAATAAATACAGGAATAAATAAATAAATAAATACAGGAATAAATAAATACAGGAATAAATAAATAAATACAGGAATAAATAAATACAGGAATAAATAAATACAGGAATAAATAAATGAGAAAATAAATACAGAAATAAATAAATGTGGAAATAAATACACAAATAAATAAATAAAAGAATAAATGCATAAATAAATATGGAAATAAATACATGAATGTATAAATAAATAAATAAAAGTCGAAAATCCATTCATCCTTCTTCTCCCGCTTATCCGTGGTCGGGTCGCGGGGGTAGCAGTTCCATCAATCAATCAATCAATCAATGTTTATTTATATAGCCCAATATCACAAATGTTACATTTGTCTCAGTGGACTTTACAATTTGTACAAAAATATCAGTATGACAATACGACACCCTCTGTCCTTAGACCCTCACATCGTACAAGGAAAAACTTCCGAAGAAAACCCACAGTTTTAAAGGGGAACATGGGAGAAACCTCAGGGAGGGCAACAGAGGAGGGATCCCTCTCCCAGGACGGACAGACGTGCAATAGATGCCGTGTGTAAAATGAAAATATAATACATTTGCAACATAGGTAGTCCAAATGTTTGGAAATGCTTGTGTGTATAATAGGAAGATGAATCCACCAGGATATCCATCCAGGACCTATGATCCAGGACCACAGCCACGACTCAAGATCCAGGGCTCGCGATGCAGGACCGCAGGATCATCCATGACTCCGGATCCCGGCGTATATAGACACCAAAAAGAAAGACATTTGGGGAAGCTGGGTTAAGTTCCAGCAGAGAGCCCCAAACTTTCCTTTCCCTGGCCACATCAACCAGCTCTGACTGGGGGATCCCAAGGCGCTCCCAGGCCAGCGGAGAGATATAATCCCTCCACCTGGTCCTAGGTCTACCCCTTGGTCTCTTCCCAGCTGGACGTGCCTGGAACACCTCCCTAGAGAGGCACCCAGGTGGCATCCTAACTAGGTGCCCGAACCACCTCAACTGGTTCCTTTCGACGCGAAGGAGGAGCGGTTCAACTCCGAGTCCCTCCCGGATGACTGAACTTCTCACCTTATCCCTAAGGGAGACGCCAGCCACCCTGCGGAGAAAACCCATCTCGACCGCTTGTATCCGCGATCTCGTTCTTTCGGTCACGACAAAAAAAAAGTCGAAAATAACACGTTATTATATATCTTTAATATATTTCTAAATGTACGGTCACTTACATTTATTTATTTATATATTTCTGTGTCCATATGCTAATGAAGTGGGCGGTCCTAACCTCAGTCTGAAGCATGATTGGTTACAGGAGTGTGATCATTTCTGGCAGATTGGGCTCTACTTCTAACGCCTGGCTGACAGCGCTGATTCGAATGCAGGAGGAGCATTACTGTTTAGCCCTTATCTTTATACATCCATGGTTTATCCACAGTTGTAATTGTTGACAATTCAAATGTATTCAGGTTTATTTATGGTTATTGGTTTAAGAGCCATTGGAGATCATTAGCGGACCATTTAGAGAATGGAGAACCAAAAGACTATGTCCAGTTTCGTGTGGAACGATGTATAGAGGACTTGCCCCCAAATGTTATTGAAGCACACGTTCGTTACTGCGGTCACCTCAGCCGTCTCTCTCGTTTGCTTGGTCAAATCAGCAGCTCTTCATTTTTTAGTCCACGATTTATCGCGCCTTTACGGTAATCGCTGAGAAGCGGCTCTGACGCTAGTACAAGGCCCTTTCTCATTTCATCAAATCCCCCTCCTCGACTCCTCGGTCCTCCGGTAGTGACCCGGAAATGAATTTCAGCGTGCCATGTTGAAGGACATCTCATTTCTCTAACCGCCTGCTGCTTCCCCTCCTCTCTCCTCGGTTCCCCTCCTCGGCTCCTCCGCTCGCATCTCCTGTGGGCGGGACTAAGTATCGAGGATAGGAGTCGAGGATAGGAGTCGAGGATAGGAGTCGAGGATAGGAGTCGAGGATAGGAGTCGAGGAGGGGAGTCGAGGAGGGGAGTCGAGGAGGGGAGTTAGAGAAATGAGAAAGGGCCCAAGAGTAAAATAATGCATGTTTTTTCTGCTTTCTTTTTCAGAGCGATACAAATAATTTTTACCATTCTTAATAAAACGGACACTGTTGGAGTCAGTCCTAGTTTGACTGCTACCAACAATAAAATGAAGTACTTTTACTGTGTAGTTTGTGGGTAATACTCTCTCAAATTCGCCTCCTGAGAACAAAATCATGCCACTTCTGCTAAACCCAATCTGTCAGAAATGATCACAGTCCTGTAACCAATCATGCTTCAGACTGAGGTTAGGACCGCCCACCTCATTAGCATACGGACACAGAAATACATAAATAAATGTAAGTAACCGTAAATGTAGAAATATATTAAATATATATAATAACGTCTGTTCTGTTTTATTTTCGACTTTTATTTATTTATTTATACATTCAAGTATTTCTTTCCATATTTATTTATGCGTTTATTATTTTATTTATTTATTTGTGTATTTATTTATTTATCTATTCCTGTATTTATTTATTTATTTCCGTATTTATTTATTCCTGTATTTCTTCATACATTTATTTACACATTTATTTATTTATACTTATGTCCTCCACATTTCATTGTATATAATTTACAGATATGCAGAAGAATTGCAAATTGTAATCAGGAAGGAGAATCAACTTTGTTAAATGTTTTTATTTCTTATCACCGGTTTAATGATTTCATCAACAAAATCACTTTGTCACAGCAGAATCTCCGCTATGTAAAAGAACATAATGAATAATTCCTTATTAATTAATATGATCATGATATTTACAGATCTATGATATTTCACAACAACAACAACAACACATTGTAATTGAACATGTCTTTACAAATGCACACAAACAGAGCAAAGTGTCCAGGAAGTAGTTCTGCTAGTTCTTCTCTAGACCCTTGCAGTGGAAGAGGGTCAGCAACATAGAAATACATGAAAACCCATTTTTAACAATATTTTAGAGCCTAAAGAAATGTAAATATTCATGCAGAGAAACAAACATCATCATGAGCAGTGATAGCTAAACACACAAAATAAACTCTAACATTTACAACATACCAACTTAAGACAATATGTCAAAGTACAGCTGAGCCCGTAATGTTTGATTGATATCTGAAGAAATGCCACAACAATCAATTGTCAGCGGGAAGCATTGAGATAATAGAGTTCAAAGGTTAAAGAGGCCTTATTATGCTTTTTGGTGTTTCTCTTTCCTCCAGTTTGTCAGGTTTGTGTGCATGTCAATGGTCTGCAGGCAGTTTCTCTAAGTAAGCGCTACTATTGGCTAGCGATCCAACACATTGTACGTGATAGGCTAAGGGGCGGGACATCTCTACGCAGTTGACCAATCACAACAGAGCCGGCCAGCTAACCAATCAGAGCAGACTGGGCTCTGGTTTCAGACAGAGGGTGAAAAGAGGTGCTGCAGCACAGGCAGTATGAGAGAAATAAAGAGCTTTTTGAACATTAAAGCATGGAGACATGTCCCAGGAGAGTAAACACATACTAATATGAACCTGAAAATGAAAATGAACAACACATGGCCCCTTTAAATGATTATTTGAGTTTGCAGAACTCAGCAGTGTCTCCAATAGAACTGTAATTAATACAGAAGTCCACCATAGAGCGGCTGAGTGAATGTGGTCCGGACTCTGTGGAGGAGAGTCATGGTTTCAGTGACGCTGTAGAAGGACAGAACGCCTGCGCTGTGATCCAGGTACACTCCTACTTTGTTGCACTGAGGAACTGCGACGGGAGTTTTGATGTTGTTGTACCAAAAGGTATAACCGTCATTTAAACAATATAACCCCCATGAACTATCATTGAATCCAAACAAACATTCCTCCCATCCCCCTGCTCTGCTGGTGTTCTTGTATGTAACTCCTACACAAAGCCCCCTCCCAACACCCCACTCCGTTTCCCAGTAACAACGACCAGTCACACTCTCTGTACTCAGGAGCTGAAAATAAAAAGTAAATTCGTCTGTATGTTTGTGTTTTGATCAAATTCAAGTTCACAGGAATATGTTAGGAATTCAGCTCTGGTCTTTGGCTCTGGAGGTGGCAGTACGCCTTCCACTTCACTCACCATCAGTGAGGTGTCGTTCAACGTCTTCCTCAGGACGTCCTGTTGTCTATCTCTGATTTCTGACACAGCCGCTGTCACGTCCTCAAAGTAGCGCAGAGGATGGACTTTGATGCTGGATGAGTGTTTAGGTTCACTGAGAGGTAACAGAGAGGGGTAGTTGAGCAGAAACTGGTTGTTATCCTCTGTGTGAGAGAGCTTCTGCAGCTCAGCGTCTCTCCTCTTCAGCTCAGAGATCTCCTGCTCCAGCTTCTCCTGACGCTCTTTGACTCGACTCACTTCACTCTTCTGCTGGGATCTGACCTGCTGCTTCAGCTCAGTGAACATCTTCTTACTCTCATCCACTGCTTTATCAGCAGAGCCATTGATGGCCTTTGCTTCCTGCCGAAGCAGCTTCACCTCCTTCTCTCTGTCCTGGATTCCCTGCTGGATGTTTTGTCGACTCCCCTTCATCTGTCTCTGCCTCTCAGTCCTCTGCTGCAGCTGACACCGTGTCGTGACCTTTATGTTCACCCTTAGTGCAGAGATAACAGATACACTGCTGATCAGTGTGGCAGAACAGCTTCATCACCTCGTTGTGACGGGAGCAGATGTTCTCCTGGAGCTTCTTGGAGGGCTCCACCAGCTTGTGCTTCTTAAAGGCAGGAGAATCATAATGAGGCTGGAGGTGTTTCTCACAGTATGAGGCCACACACTGCAGACAGGACTTCAAGGCTCTCAGTTTTCTCCCAGTGCAGAAATCACATCCCACATCTTCAGCTCCAGCATGGCAGTGATCAGCAGAACCAGTCTCCTTCAGCTCCTCCACTAAGTCTGCTAGCATAGTGTTTTTCACCAGGACAGGCCTTGGTGCAAAGGCCTATCTACACACAGGGCAGCTGTAGATTAGATTCTCATCCCAGTGGCGTTGAATACAGTTCATGCAGTAGTTGTGTCCACAGGGAATAGTCACCGGTTCCTTCAGTAGATCCAGACAGATCGAACAGCTGATTATTTATTGTTGCGCCATTTCCTCTATAGTGTGTTAGTGAATGTCAAATACTTTTTCTATCTCTGAACAGATAGTCTTTAAGCTCCGAAGTACAACAAATCCCTGCTACATCTGCTCTTGTTCACTTCCTGCAGTGAATGAGGAGTCAGTTTAGAGTCACATGATGTTCGAGGCAGGATGGGTTCACTTCCCTTTTACAACATGCAAATTCGACATTCAGCTGACAGTCTTTTAGTGTTTTTACATGTTCCCAAACTTAGTTTTCTCTAAGTTTGAACCTGCTCCTTGTCTGAAAACAATTCAGTTTCATTTGTAAAACACGTCCACAGGTTTTATCCATGTCTGCTTATTGCTCTGAATCTTCTTCAATGTGTGTTCAGTGTTGTTTTGTGATTAAAATCAGCTGACTTGCAACAGGAAGTTATTAAACTAAACTGCTGTTCTTGGGGACAATCTGATGACTGACATCAGGCGGTTGTCACACTAAACTGCCATAAAATACTTTAACCGTGGTTTAATCATTTTCTCATATATTCAATAATTTGTGGCATTTTCTCAGAGGCATTTGTAACAATTAGCTATTCCTCCTTATTTGTATGTCAAAGTACAAGATAGCATGCTTATAATCCTCATTAGGCATGGAAACTGTGCACTGTATTGCAGTAAATTGGCATGTTTCAAGATAATAAAACCCGGGTTATATTAAACTGGGATTTGTATTTAAGTAGCACGCAGCAGGAGAGCAGCTTGAGAGTCAGAAGAAGAATTTGCTCATTATGTCCCTGACAAAATGACAGAAGAAGAAGCATAAAAAGAGCTTGTTGCACATTTTAATATGTGATAATCTGTGTGGGAGCATTTGTTCTGGCAGAGAAGGAAGCGAACACAGAGTGATCATTAGAAATGTTTTGTCTCTGCAGCAGAGAGACAAACCCAAAGCAGTTTACTGCCTCATTGCACTTCATGTAAAACACGTATGCCATTATTACCCTGCCTGTTTCAATCAGGTCTTCACATTTACATGAAGAGTAAATCAGCCGGATGGTAAACGTTGTTAATGCCTCCATTAGTGGTGAGGGTGTTCATATCCTGCAAAGTTAAAATGACTCTGCGTTTTGTTTAGGAATCCATCTTTTTCCTTGTTGTCTTTGCCACCATAGAAATCATTGCATTCATCTTCTCCTATTATTATCATGCATATAAAACACATGTATAAGATGTATCCTCCTCTCCTCTGATTCAATCCAGTAAAACACTGAATAAACCAGTGTTCCCATAAAAATCTATGTTTTTCCCTGCACTCTGTTTGGGGTGTAGCTAACATTTTCTCAGCTTGTTTCCCCTACTTTTTAAGATGCAGTTGTTCAGGAAGTTTAAACCCTGTGCCAAATTATCCACAGAGGTCTCCTACTTCCCAAAACAAATGTACCCGACTTTTTACACGAAAAAACTCCCTACTAAATAAAGCAGTTTTAGGTTAAAGACAGTATTTCGTCGCTGCAGTTAGCTCAATGGAAAGCTGCTACAAGCTAAAGGCTAATGTTAGCTCAGCTGGTTTCTTTCTCAATTGAAGATCCAGACACTCATTATATTTACTGGAAGCGAAATTACCCACGCAGGTTCCCTCCTCTACAACACAAAAATGATGGAAATGCTGAGTTAAACTGATAAAAATATAGTAGTTTTAGTGTACAAAGGTTAGAGTAGCTACGAGCTAATGCTAATGTTTGCTATGCTTCTTTCTCTTAATAACTTATGGTGATATATCAATGTTCAGGAGGTTTGTTATGGAATCATAATTATCCACAGAGGGTATTCTCTTCGAACGGACATGATGAATAAATCAGACAAAAATGCGAAATATAGCAGTTTGTGGCTCAGAGTGGCTACAAGCTAAATGCTAACGCTGACTCAGCTTGTTTCTGGAAGAACCATACGTCTTAAATGACTATAATGTTAAAATATCGAAGAAAAAACCCCAAATAAGATCTAACCAGATCTAGCTGAGCAGAAAAAGTTCAATTTTTATGTAAATAAATAACGGAAAACGAAAGGGAGAACAACTCTGATAACAATATTCTGATATTGAATTATTTAATGTTTTTAACAAACAAAAAGTTGAATCGGCAATTGTTTTAATTCGTTCTCATATTTCCTCATTTACCTTTTTTTTACATTTCCACAATTTTTACTTTAACTTATTTATTATTTGTATTTGTCTTTAGATTTCTACATTATTGTTTACTTTTATATCAATTTGTTATTTCTCTTCGTATTCCAAATTTCGACTTATTTATTTTGTATTCCTCACTATATTTATATTACAGTAATGAAGCTCAGCGTAAGTTCAACCAGGAAGACCGTCTTTTCTCATTCATTTAC
Source organism: Gymnodraco acuticeps (assembly GCF_902827175.1). NCBI lineage: Eukaryota > Metazoa > Chordata > Actinopteri > Perciformes > Bathydraconidae > Gymnodraco > Gymnodraco acuticeps. The sequence continues at coordinate 92,356 of NW_022991324.1, read as the reverse complement.
TATTCCCATGTTACTACTCTCTCTCCTCTCAATAAGTGATGGGGGGAGGCGTGTGGTGAAGTGGGCTGTGAGTTGGCATTCGGATCAGGAGGTCACAGGTTCAAACCCCACTGCAGTCAGCATGTCGTTGTGTCCCTGGGCAAGACACCCCAAATTGCTCCATACAGTCTATGGACTCGACGCAACCCTCCTCCACCCCTTTTCACCTCCCGTCCCTCTGGATCCAGGGTCAAGCTAAGCCCCTCCCCTTCAGACCGGACCCAACTATCCATTCACCACCACCAGTGTCTAGACCCCGGGGGGGTTTCATCGGATCGGTTCTCCCCTCCCGAATGATACTCCTGCACAACGGGGCCTAATCGCCAAAATCACCATTACATTCATTTGTGTATCTCTGCAATAAATATGTATCAAAACCGTCTCTCCTGATTGAAATCATTTAATTATTTTTCTCTGTATGTCCATATTCTCTAAGATAAGAAGATAAGTAGCAGTAAAAAAAAGTATTTGAGCAAAGTGATGCATCTTATAAATAGCACTGTTACAGATGGCTTACACTGTGATGTACTATATGCGCAAGTGCGGGAATATGGAGTTGTGAGTTACTGAAATAAAGCTGCAGACTGAAACAAGCACTTCTTGAATCCGTATAGCTTGAGAAACACATGGAGTGTTTACTCAACTCATGGATCTTTTGCACAGAGGACAAACAGACCGTGCAGTGAACATTTGGGTAATCTCCGCCTGTAAAAACACCGCCTGCAGGGTTTTGAATTGGAGGCGGCTATGTTGGCTGCTGGCGATGAGCCGCGGGGTCTTCTCTGTCCAAACCCCGAGATGGAAATCAGGCGCTAATTTGCAGGATGTGGCGTCCTCCACCTCGGCTTTAATCATGCATGGCTGCAGCTAAACAAGCAGCTTTCATTGTTTTTTAAAAGAGCCGGCTAACGAGGCCTCCTCTTAACCTGCTGCTACCTTTTTAAACAAATGAGCTAATGTCTTTACTGAAACCTGAGGGTGGAAAACACAGAGTTACTTTTAATGCTGCAAGTTCCAGGAAGAATAGCCAATGCTCATGCTATAGTGCTAATGGGGATCCGAATAAAGAATACCAATAAGTTAAAGGTTCAAAGCTACTTTAAATATCTGTTTTTCATTTTATTTATTATTTTTCAACCTGTTAAACCCCGAGCCTGTTTTTCAGGTTTCAGGCTCTAAAATTACATGCCCAGAACAAATGACCATATCTTCTCTTCTAAAAGGGTTAAATTAATAATCTTTTTTCTCAAAGTAATGATAAACCTGTGAGTTGGATGTAGAAAAGTCAGAATCTATATAGATGTTTTTTTATTTTAAAGAAAAGTCAGATTGAACATGGTAAAAAACTGTAAATTATAGTGTCCATCCAAAAAATATGTACTTATAGTGAAAACTAACCTTGGATGATGGGTTAGTAGACTAAAAGCTTTAGGAATCCAAAGTACAACATATAATAAGTACCCTGTATCAAGATGGATGCAAAACAAGTGATATCTGACCTTTTTATACAGATTTAGCAAAAAAAACCCTCTTCTGGGGCCATTTGGGTGGATTTTCCATATCTCTGGCCCAACCTGATCTCACCAGAATGCGTGACTCCACCACGACTCCTTAACACCGCATTGCGTGGTGGAATAACGAACTTTGTTACATGTACGTGTCTGCACCACGCAAACAACCCCAATGTAAAGTGAATGAGGCTCCTTTGTCGTGGTGCACACACGCATTTCTACAACGTCCAGCAGTGAGATTTTATTCTATAAAACGTTTTTAAAATCTACTTTATAGCTTGTAGTAACTCACGGGAGGCTTCTTTTATTTGATTTGTATTCATAATAATTTTTATTTTTCGTCAGAATGTATTATGGTGCATTAGTTACGATTTTTTGTTCTAAAAAAACAGTGCATTGTGTGTAATACAACTGTGATTGTTATTCCATTAGTTTGTTTTTAAGGAAGGCCAGAGCTTCAGCTGTGTCAAATAGATTGTTCCCTTTTAGTTAACGTTATTTAAAAGAACATTATATTCCGATTTGATATACGGAGAGCAATGTGAGCATCCATTCCCATTGGATGACGCAGGATTTTACACCCGGAAGTAAGTATTCTCTTTACTGTCGATTGATTTTACAGTGATATCTGCACTACTCATCAACTCAAAAACACCAGATTATTCTTGTTGATTACACAACATTGGTTGGTTTAAATTGTGTACAATGCTTTTGTAATTGTCCCCTTCGATTCGGAGAAACAAATATTTGTTCAGTTTAGGATGGCCGAAGACACTACACTACCCAGAATCCTCAGCTATTGTCCGCGTTGCCTCAAGCTCTGTGATTGGTTGACCACCAACTGCATTCCATATGAAAAAAACGTTTCGTAAAAGATAAATCATACTTTATTCAGCAGTGCTTGCTTTACTCTTTGAAAGTCATCACATGAATGCATTGTAATAAATGGTTTGGCTGCATTACATATTACACATCTGTCGTAGTTCTTTATTTGTATTTATCTACAGAGATTGGGCTCAGAATAGACCGGAATCTATTCTTTTACCGTTCTGTTTTAATTTCACAATAAAGTTAGTAGTAATAATTTGTTTTGATAATATTGTTTTTTATTAACTACTAGACCGCTGGGTCATGTTAAGACCATCTTTTCTGTGTTGCTGTGGGGTTTTTCCATCGCTTTTGTGTTACAAATATCAAAACAATAACAGAATATATCCGTCGTAAACTAAACCAGAAACAGCAGTATATTTTATTTTGTTAACACTGTAAACTTGACAGCTTTTTAACCCAAACCACCTACTGGTTAAAGCACGTTATTACACGTTTAGAGTAATATTGAAATCTTGAAAAGGGATGTCCAAAATAGCAATAATATACAGTTTTTAATTAACTATTTGTAGAGAATAACGAGTAATGTATATACTTTATAGGGATCTGCAGATACATATTTAGTCTTATCAAGCACCAACAATCATTACATTCAATTACATTGCATTTAGCTGACGTTTTTATCCAAAGCGACTTACAATAAGTGCGTTCGACCAACAAAATACAAGCTTGAAGAAAACAGAATCATATAAGTACATCAGGTTTCATAGAGCAAAAACATTTCAAGTGCTACTCAACTGGCTTTAGATAAGCCAGTCCTCCAATCAAATATCTCTCCTGATTGTTGGCACTTGACAATCCCCTTACCTGAATTTTACTCAGGTGTAACTAAAGTCTGCTTTAAGGGTTGTTTATATTTCACATCATAATCAGAATCTGTAAAGTAACTAAAATAAATGTAGTGGAGTAAAAATACCAGGTTAACCTTAAAGAAAGCCCTCAGGATTATAAAAGACCCCCATCACCCCAGCCACAAACTGTTCTGTCTGCTGCCATCTGGCACAACAGCCGCATTCTAGGAGAGGATGTGGCTGTTGTGGAGGACTATAGTACCTGGGAGTGCACTTATGGGCTGAACTGGAGGATCAACACTGACGCTGTGTACAAGAAGGGAATGAACAGACTCTATTTTCTGAGGAAGCTGAGATCCTTCCATGTGTGCAGCAAGATGCTGGAGATCTTCTAGTCTGTTGTGGCCAGTGCACTCTTCTTTGCTGCGGTCTGCTGGATGGGCAACATAAGAGCCGGTGACACCAGCAGGATCAATAAACTGATCAGGAAAGCTGGGTCTGTCATCGGCATCAAGCTGGACCCCTTTGAAGCTGTGGTGGAGAGGAGGACACTGAACAGGCTGTTGTCCATCATGGACCCATCCTCTCCACCTGCAGCTGGACAGTCAACGGAGCTCCTTCTCCAACAGACTGCTGCAGCTCCGCAGTCTCAAGGACCGATACAGGAACACATTCCTGCCCACTGCTATAACTCTGTACAATAAATCGCCTCTGGCTGGAAGAGAACTCTCTGCTCCATAGTTTCTCTTGTAATACAACCTCGCTGTACATTTGACACATATATAATCTGTTCAATATTTAATATTCCATATTCCATTGTCATATATTTTTGAATAAGTATATTTGCATATATAATATCTACATGTATGTTTTCTATTTCAACACGTATATTTTCTATTTTCTTTTCTTTCTAATCTTGTTTATTTGTGGTTTTGTTTTATTGTAAAATGTCTTGTCTTTTATGCTGCTGCAACAAAAACAATGTCCCAAATTGGGATCAATAAAGTACCATCTTATTTTATCTTATCTTATCTTACATCCGGACTAAAACCACCAGACTCAGGGAGAGTTTCATCCCACAGACCATAAGAATAAAACACCTGAACTTTGAAATAACATCAATAACATTCATCTGGCTGCTACTTAGAAATGATTTGTCTAATATATCATATATTCCAATCACTTGTATAGACTCTTATTGCACTATTTCACTTTTTTACTATTTTTCTTTTTGTATTGACTTGCACTATTTTTTCTGTTTATCTGTTTTATTGTGTTGCACTGTTGGAGGAGCCTGTGACCTAAGGGGGGGGGGGAGACGTTTGATTCCTGTTTTGAATAGTGTGCCGTCGATGGGTTCCATTCCATTTCAAAATGCTGTTTGTCGCTCGGTGTAAACTTCGCGCACTGCCACTCCAACATCCAATCACAGAGCTTGAGGACAAATCACGGGGTTTGTCAAGCAAAGCACATGGTGTGGTCCCAAACGATAGCTGAGGATTCTGGGTAGTGTAGTGTCTTCGGCCATCCTAAACTGAACAAATATTTGTTTCTCCGAATCGAAGGGGAAAATTACAAAAGCATTGTACACAATTTAAACCAACCAATGTTGTGTAATTAACAAGAATAATCTGGTGTTTTTGAGTTGATGAGTAGTGCAGATCTCACTGTAAAATCAATCGACAGTAAAGAGAACTTACTTCCGGGTGTAAAATCCTCCGTTATCCAATGGGAATGGATGCTCACATTGCTCTCCGTAATACAATAAAGGGGACAGGATCAAATAGGAATATATAATGTTCTTTTAAAAAAACGTTAACTAAAAAGGGAACAATCTATTTGACACAGCTGAAGCTCTGGCCTTCCTTAAAAACTAACTAATTTAATAAAAATCACAGTTGTATTACACACAATGCACTGTTTTTTGAGAACAAAAATTCGTAAATAATGCACCATAATACATTCTGACGAAAAATTCAAATTATTATGAATACAAATAAAATAAAAGAAGCCTCCCGTGAGTTACTACAAGCTATAAAGTAGATTTTAAAAACGTGTTATAGAATAAAAGCTCACTGCAGGACGTTGTAGAAATGCGTGTGTGCACCACGACAAAAGAGCCTCATTCACTTTACATTGGGGTTGTTTGCGTGGTGCAGACACGTAGCCTACATGTAACAAAGTTCGTGAGTCCACCACGCAATGCGGTGTTAAGGAGTCGTGGTGGAGTCACGCATTCTGGTGAGATCAGGTTGCTCTGGCCCCCCTTGTTCGATTTTGACATGTGACATCTCTTTCTGACCGTCAGAGCCAATGGAATCGAGGGGAACTCCCACCTAGTCCTTATTTGGTAATGTGTGTGTGTTAGACTGCCGCATCGCCAAGACCGGAAGCAGCAGCTACTCTGGTGGCTACCATTAGCAGCTAACTTTTGCTCTGCGATTTTTACATAAAAATGGAATTATTGATTATAAATGAAATAATTTTTTTATACAGAGACGTTAAAAACCTATGAATTAACCGATTCAGCCGCGTTTTTTCTCGTTTTAATGCCATTGAACACGTCTTTTGATCAGATTGACAGCTACGGTGAGACGATCTCCCTAAGCTCCGTAAAGGTACGTGTTGTGATGTCTGTGTTTGCTTCCCCTGTCGCGAGTCAGGAATACTCAGTGATGATACTATATACCTAAATAATCTGTGGAACCTCAGCTTTAATCGGATATATTGTATTCGCAGCTACGATAAGTAATAAGGGTACTTTTATCTTGAGTTCTGTGCCAATGTCCGTTAGCATTTTTCGCTCAGGGGTCATTTAGATGCTTCTTATGAGACTTGTGTTTTGTTTTGGTAAAAATGGTTTGTATCGTCAGTTAGCTGAGATTATTCCCGTTAATCTGGTATAACACATTAATAGGTTCTTAAATATTAAGATCCCTGAGACATAGTGTCGTGAAAAAAAAAAACAGGGTTTAACAGGTTAAAGTTTTAACCTCACTACTTTTGTCTGCCTGATTCAAGGATATTATTATTTTCGAGAAATGTCAAATATGCACTTTTAATGATAATATCATCTAAAAAATTGCCCTTTTTATTCATTATTTTATCTTAGTTTTTCATTAGTATCTTGCTGAATGAGGATAACTTTGCTTATTGATTACATGCTGTGTAGTTTAACACTAAAATCGTTGTAAAGTACATTTCTATCTACTTTAATATAAAGGCGAATTTGGTAAATGGAAATACCATACTTCAGAAAAGGTGAGAATTTGTATCCAAAAAATGTGTTAAAAAATTAAATATGTCTAAATATAAATAAAGAAGTTTTGAAAGACAATCATTTGCAATTTCTTAAAATATTTTCCTTTTTTTTATCTATTTAAATTAAACATCAAACATTTTTGTATGAGTAACACACATTGAAATACTTTACATTCATGTAAAAATAATCACAACCTTTCCTGCGTCTGCTTCTCGTTACCTTACACAGTTTTTAATTTTCTATTAATATTTTACATGTTTTCTTCCAAAGGCTTCAAGTCGAATTGAGCACAGCTTCAAGGAACATCTGTAGTCAAATAATAGGTCAGTCGTACAATAAGAAATCTTATCACATAATCATCTTTGACATCTTATTTCCTAATCCTCTGTCGCTTTATTTTCTATTACATTTAACAGGAATGCTAAATACAGTGATTCATAAATCTCCTGCCATAAATCAATACATCTACGTAGGTTTACACGGTAATAAATCTCTCCTTAGCGCTGCCAGTAAAGTCATCCGTCATCACTCACCTTACAATTTAATGATACAAAACGGTTGTTGTGATTGGCACAATGTATTTTGGATGGATTACAAAAGCATACGAACGCTGACATTACGACAATAAAATCACTTGATTGATGGAGTAAAATTGCACGGCATCCTAATGAAGAAAAATAAAGACGTTATGACACCTGTATGGTGAATTTAAGCTATACCCGGTCATAAAGTGAAACATTAGGGACTCTTTCAGTGCACGGACGCACAAAGAAAGCACATAACTGATAGAGAGGTGTAATAAATTAAAATCAATGTTTAATGACGTAATTTAGCTTAAACATACAGTAAGCTTAAAACTGTTTTATTCTGAAAACATTTCGGGTTAGCATTGGCTTGTGGCTAACGTTGTTGCTAAAGGAATGTACAGTTTATTTTGAAAAGCTTTATTGAAAGGCGTCACCGTCACTTCCGGTTTTACGCTAACAATGATTACAGCCGTTAAAATTAGTGGTGCACGATAATTATCGGCCCGATAATTATCGGTCCGATATTAGGAATTATGACGTCATCCCGATAAACCCGATAACAGTATTAATAGCCCCGATAATATACAATATATTTTTTGGGTAAAAAAAAAGAAAAAAATACTGCGGTGTGGATGGATTGGGATGAGGGGCGCTTGTTTTTCACTCGGCTCCTCCCGTTTTGCCAGTACTGTGGTATTAGTGGTTTAGGAAGAGGAGAGTTTTTCACAAATCCAGCGCTCCCTAACTCATGCCTGGCTGTGACGTAAATGGTGTGCGGCCGTGAAGCCAGGACAGTAAACAAACATGTCGCCGGTAGTATGGGACTATTTCAAAGTTTCAGAGTTAGATAGTTCGCTTGCTATTTGTATTAACAAATGCAGAAGTTCCACGAGGAGGGAAAAAGGCAACGAGCTATAATACTTCCAACCTGATTAGTCACCTGAAACATCGCCATCGCTACGATGGTGTGTTAAAAGCGTACGAAGACGCCTGCGCTGCTAAACTAGCGGCGAATCCAAAGCCAGCTGCAAAGGCACCGGGGCTTTTACCTATCGACGAGGCTTTTGAAAAAGGCAAGAACTTTATTTGGGAAAATAAATATGGTCACTTTGAAGAGTCAAAACTGTTCTTGGCTTTGTTTTGTTCATAGTAGTAATGCTCATGTCATTTGCTCACTACTAGTCTTTTTTTTACCACCAGGTGTGCAAAAACTACAGGTACATTTATATATATATAATATTATTATCGGTTATCGGTATCAGTCTTGAGAAGCAGGAAGTTATCGGTTTCAAAAAAACAATATCGTGCATCCCTAGTTAAAATGCATTAAATAAAAAGTCATGAATGAGTGTATGAGGAGAAAAGGCGTGTGGAGTTATACAATGAACACACAACGTCTAAATCCTCTGTTGTACGCGATATCGGACACAGAAGAACACAAGAGCGGCCATTGAGAGGAGGAGCCATGCATCAGATATAGACAGAGGTGACGAAATGTGCTCACTCTCTCTTCACTTCGCCGCCCCGACACAGCGCTGTGTTCCTGTATCGCTCTGTTTGTTTCAAAACCACGTTACTTAATTAAAGTACCCATTTGAACCTTTTGCGAGACTACATTGTCTCTTATTTGAACTTCCTCCTGGACGCGAGAACAACAAGCACAAATCAACAGAAGTTTATGTAGATTGTGAAAATAGATATGAAATACCAAAAAATACACAAAAAGTAAATGCTATCTAGCTGCTAACAGCAAAAAGCTAACGTTAGCTAGCTATTCTAGCTGATTCCAGGCAGCATAAGGAGCTTTTTTTGCTGTCCGTTGTTCACTTCAACAAAGATATAGTTCATCAAATCTATGAACCTTAGGAAATACGGAGCTTAAAGATGGACAGAGAAGTTGCAAGAGTTGTTACAAAAGTTTTCCCTCTTCTTGTTTAACAATGAACGCCAATTTTGAGGAGTTAGAGGACCTAACGTTAGCTAGCTCTCCTAGCCAATTCTGGGCAGCATAAGGAGCTCTTTGTGCTGTCCGTTGTTCACTTCAACAAAGATATAGTTAATCGACTCTATGAACCTTAGGAAATACGGACCTTTAAAGGCCCTGACACACCAAACTGACACCAAAGAACACGTCCCGACGGAACACGACTGTCGCCTCACGTCTCTGCGTCTTGGCCATGTGTCGCACTGGAACACACCGCAAAGACTTCAGCCGACGGCCAAGAAGCACGTACGAACTGCGCATGCATGAGTGGCAATAACTCTCCTTACCAGCAGGCGGCGGTAGTGTGTATTCCTCATTCAAAAGAGGCAACAACCGGAAGACAGACTGCGTGATAACCAGTGCTTGAATTGGAATGAAAAAGGTGCCAGTACTCTAAAATCAGCAACTTTTTCAAGTCAATTTTATATATACAGCCCACAAACAAGAATTTGGCTACTATAATGCTGGTGGGTTTGTCTCTTTACTACTGTATATTTTAGAAAGGTTCACTGTACTTAACATTTTTTATGATAGGCAGCGGATATGGCTAAAGCTCAGTAAGGTCAATATCAACTGAAAATATAGCAATCAAAGTCTAGATCTTCTGCTGAAGACACATGAAGCAGAGACCTTTCAGGTGAGAGCCCCTCTGGTGGTGTTCAACATTAATGACAAGGAAACAAAGCTCTGGTCAGAAGCATTTTTTATAAAAAGCTTTAACAAAATTAAGTATTTCTGTACATTTTGAATGCAATCTAACTTTCCAACTCAGAAAACGAAAAACGAAAAAGTGCCAAAAGTCTTCTCACATGGCTGAGCTGCTTTGCAATATACTTCACCACTGAAGAATACAAATATGTATAAAGTAAACTATGATGCAATCTAACTTTCCAACTCAGAAAAATGATAAAGAGCATGAACAAAGAACATGTAAAAACAAATGCAAAATTTGCACAATCTAAAATGAGAAACTGTAACTGCAAGTAACAAAGTCTGAGCCATGGTAAAGAGTTACATTGAACACCAAGCTGATCAGATAACTCCCTGGTTGGTCTGAAGTCCTTCTATCTCCAGGATCTGTACAAATCGGCACATTATGCCAAAAGTCTTCTCACTGGGTGAGCTGCTTTGCAATATACTTCACATTGTTAGAAAAGGCTCCAGAAGGCCTTGGGGACATCAGTATCAGGGGCTGGAGCTGGACAGGCTCTTTCATCAGCACTTCTCCTTCCCTTTGCCAGCCAGGACCTCACATACTGTTCCGGATTGAACTGTCCTAGTGATGGTCCATTACATTTAATGAAAACCAGGCTGGACAGTCGGCTGACAGAGAGAGCATTCCTTTTTGCAGTAAGGATATCGTTCATGCAGCTGAATGCCCGCTCACACTCACTAGTGGAGACAGCGATGGTTCGGACTGCTTTCAGTAGAGGCTCCATGGCAGCAGGTGTACGGGATGCCCTGGTTTCCTTGTATTCGCGAAAGCCCTGAACAGTCTCTCTTCTGTCCACTTTCAGCACTTCGCACAAACGTAGCACCTCTACGTCCCCATACTGTACGTCTAACTCCTCTTCAGGCCAACTTCCAGGATGGATAACGTTCATGTCCTGGATTAGCTGATTGTCCCGGGCCTCCCGGCCATGTAATGGGATTTCTCTTGTGCTGACATGAGAGGAGGTTGTGGAAGTCATTCTGTGTCTCAGATTCTCTACCATACTGCGGAAAAACTGACCTGCATGAATCTGTACAAGCCTGCCATTCTCACGCAGGGCAACACCCTTGAAGGACTTCTCAGCTAGAGCTGTATGAACTGTAGTCATGTGTGGGCCAGGCATGGTGACCATGGATTCAAAAACTCGTATTTCTCGAGTTAAGAGCCTATCTGATGTAGGCAGTGTCATCTCTCTTTTTTGGAGTTGCCGAGAGAGGTCGCTGAGCTCTGTGAGCGCATCGTACATCAGTCCCAGATTGCTGACAAACGTTGCAGATGTGAGCACATCATCCAGGCCCTTGTACTTTGCTCTGTCTCTGGAATCCCTGCTCGTGTCGTTTGCAGCATTTGTGAAGTGATCATGAAGCACTCGGTAGTTTTCCCAGACTGCTCTGACGCTCCTTTCACTTGAAGCCACCCAGCGGATGGACAAAACACGCCCTATCACCAGGAGACGCTGTCCGACTGCTTGCGCACACTGCGCTAACTGCCTCTGATTTTTGGGGGAGGCATGGAACAAGGAATAGAGTTTGTCAAAAAAGATCTGGAAATGATTGAGCCCTGAGACCTCCTTGACCACATCCCCAACTGCCAGCTCTAGACGATGATTGGAGCAGTGCCACACAAAACAGGCTTGGGAATTTACTACACAACTGGGTAGCAACGCCTGTTCTCTTCCCTAGCATGACTGAAGCCCCATCACATGCAAAAGAAACGAAACACTGACCTAAAAAGTCCTCGTTAAAATCTCTTCCTAGACACTCCATTAACGCCTTTGTGATGTCATCAGCCGTTGTTCCATCCAACTCGATCAGCTCCCAAAAAAACGTTTCGGGCTCAGCATCAGCTAATGCTGAGCGTAGACACACAACAAGCACCGTTTTACCACTAATAGTGGTAGATTCATCGACCAAAACACAGAGTTTTCTTTGGTTTTCTGTAATGTCTTTTGCCATTTTTTTTCTTCAGCTCATGAGCTATGTGGTCGATGATTTCGCCACAGGTTTTATTGGAGTGCAAAACCCTGCCCACGTTCAGCCCATTCAGTTTCTGTACATTCAAATCAATTGGCATGTCTGTGAATGGCCGGCTATGTTTGCCAATTTTATATGCCGTTCGAAAAACTCTGATAGTGGTGTCTAATTCAGATTTATGCATAGCCTGCACTTGATGTTGAATAGTTTCACGTGAAAAAGATGTAAGGATGTCAGCAGCTTTTACATGGGCTTGTGATTCTTTATGTTCTTTGATTTTTTTTTCTCAGGCTAGCTTGTTGTTTGCCCTTGTCAACACCGAAATGAGACACTGCACACTCACCCCATTCAGTTGACAGTTTCAGTCCTTGTCCAGTGTGTATTCCCAAAGATTTGACATGATCTCTGCATATCCGACATCCTAGCTTCTTATCTTTAAGAAGGAGCCATGCATTGGTCTTGCAAAAATATTGCACCTGGTCCGTTGTCCAGCAGTCAGGTGCATCGCTTTGCCCGGTGTTGGTGGTGGCAGTTGCGCCAGCAGCAGCTAACGTTAGAGGCTCTGGAGGAGGCGGCGGAGCTAGTGCTAATGCTAATGCACTAGAACTTGGAGCAGGAGGATCAACCAAAGAAAGCTCCCCATCAGACACAATTTCCAACACAGGCACAGCATTCTCTGTATTTGAAGTTTCTTCCGGCGACAACCGCTGTCTTTTTGCACTTTTATTAATCCACGCTAACATTTTAGAAATGCTAATTTGTGACGTGACTTGCTTTCCTTCTCTCGGGGGCGTGCCTGCTCTGTTCTATCACTCTACATAGCCACCCACTGGGTGGGAGTTGCACTGCATAAACACAACACACGTGCATCTAGGTATGTAAATTGTAAAGCATTAAAACATGGTTTTACTAACAGTTTTCAGTATGTTGTTACTTCGGCATTATTATTATTATTATTTTGAAACGTGTATTACTATTAAATCACGGTCAAATAGGTTAATTTTGACATAGTCGTTTCCACCACAGTATTTACATGGAGAAGATAAGCCCCGCCCCCTCTCCAGCACGTTCTGTTTGAATGACAGGAGTAAACAGCTGACAGCCGCTGTGGAAACTCCAGCGGTTAGAGCGATGAGAATGTCCGTTCGGCACCTCATGACGCATCTACTGAGTACCGGGCGGCTGTATATATATATATGGATGTATAATAAGAACGGCGGGAGAGTGTTGAGTACTGGCACGGTGCATGAGTACCGGAGTACCGCCAGCATGCCGGTACTGAGCAAGAAGTGCCGGTACTCCATGGGTCAGAACCAGAAGTGCCGGTACTGCGTACCGGTGAGTACCGGCCCAATTCGAGCACTGGTGATAACCGAGAGAAGAAGAACAGACTGCGTGATATAAACAAACAACAAATAGCGTGTGTGTTGGTCTTCGGTTTCTTCATTCCAGATCGATTGATAAAAAATAAACTCTTGCGTCCAGCTGAGATGAAAATGAAAAACAATAGCCGTCTGTGTGTGCCTTCTTAATCGTTTGTTTGGGTCCCTCACTTCCGTTTTGCTTCTCATGCACTGATTCGCTAGCTGAACGGCCAATCAGAGTGATTTATTTGACCGGCAGCCTTTGGCCGATTGCCTAGGCGGTGTCACACCAATCTGAGTAGGGCGACACGACGCACATTGGCGGCCAGACATCTATCGACGGCCGAAATCGGCCCGGTGTGTCTGGGCCTTAAGATGGACAGAGGAGTTTCAAGAGTTATTTAAAAAGTTTTACCTCTTCTCGTTTAACGATGAAAGCTAATTTGTAGGAGTTAGAGGAGCAGCTTCAGGCAGGTTTTGAACTCTGATTTTCTTTGTGCTGTAGACTCCCGATGCATTAGGTCTCCTCAGTTCTTGTTCTTTTCATCTGTGGTGTCACTTTTTTTTGTTTCCCTGCAGTGTTTCTTTCCCCCGACACCTCCTATTGGTGCCTAATTGCAATTCCTCTGACACTGTTTTAGTCATTTATTAGAGTTAAATATAAGCCCTGCAATAAACTTGTGTGACTGTCTCCATCAAACCTGCTAATTGTTTCAGTATTCAATTTTCATTTGTCTTTAAGTGTTATTAGCACCCAGCTTGCATCAATGGGACCCAACATTATTTACACGTTCATTTATGGTGCCAAAAACGTAATATTCACCTTGAAATAACCTGCAGGAATCTCTTTTTTTCCCAACCGTAATCTAACACTTTGCTTCTGCTGTTGAAATTACATATTTAACAAGTTTTTGATACTCCCTCCTGTTGAAACATACCAACGAAGAAGAAGTAGTGTAAAAATCTCATTTGGTGTTAAAAAGTCTGGAGGACCTGCAGAAACACAACAGCGACCTCCTGTTTTATCCTGCACAGGTTTATGTTAATGAGCCAAAGTCACCCCCCTCTCGTTATAACATTAATTAGCACAGTTCTACCTTGCTCAATATTTGTTAACAGAGCCACCGTCGGCGAATACAGAAATGTGCAGGATTTCACTTTTAATTAGTCGCAGCAGAGCACAGGTGCGCTAACGAGCAAAGAAAGGAGATAATTTAAAGAAAATTCATCATTTTCAAATGATGGGTTTTAATTGGCATGCGATGTAAACGTTGATAAGATTTGCCGCTTCCGTTGCAACTATTGCAAATATAAAGTGCAACTATGACATGAAGTTAAATATAACATATATTAATAATATTAATAAATAAAGCGAAATAAGCTATGAAGAAACAGAAAAATAACGGTAATAATAATGAAAGAAGTGGAATTAAATGGGAAATGGATGAATAATCAGAAAGGGAAGAGATGTGTGTGTATATGTACATATGTGTGCATATATATATATATGTATTTATTTGACTATTTATCTATTTATTTACCTATTAAACAATGAAGTATACCTTTATTATGAAGCAAATCATGTATAAATACAACGCCATATGCATACATCAAATGTAACACTGTAATCCCCCTGCCCCCCACCCTTATGTCCTGTCCTACTTGTGATGTGTGTGAGCCATGTCCTTTCCGTGTGTGTTTGTCTTTTGAAAATGTTTAATAAAATATAAATGTTAAAACAAATATATATAACATAATATTAATGCCACCGTCTCTTGTTCGAAAGTCACAAAGCACACAAAATGACAGCAAAGAGACGATTGAATGCAAGACATTCAAAAACAATCAGACACAAATTAACAGAGATAGAAAACAAACCCAAAACGGTGGAAAGAGCAACCAAAGAAAAAGACACAAAACCACTAAAAAGAGTTTCTAACAGACAAAAAGCCACTGAAGAAATGCATAACAACCAAAGAGAGGCAAAACACAAAGCCACCAAAAATCTTGGTAAATTCTGGAAAGTAAGGTTAATGCAATGGAGTAGAAGGTAGCAAGAGAAGAGAAGACTCCAGTTGACTACAACTAGACTTCCTGCGGCTCATTTAAAAAATGCTTGTTCATTGTCAGAGATGCTTGAAGTATGTTTGTTTATGTAAAAGTCAAATACTTTCCTTTTCTGGGAAGCCAACCCTTGTCTCTCTAATAAAGCCCCATCTTCCGCCTGCAGCTGCGTACCTGTGTGGGATCGCCTGTGCTGACTTGTATCAGAGGTGAATTAATAACAGAGGACCGTCCGATCTGCAGCTTTTTACTACGACGTCACCCTCCATCGCTGCAGGGTTTCACCAGTTAGTTCATGTTGCCTCCTCGTTTCCTACGGAGCTGCAATCAGCTATCACTGTGTTTCATTTTACACTTCAGGCTCAGAGTTGAGGGAGTCATCCAGTATGATTCATCTTTTTCGATCAATCAATCGATCAAATTGTATTTGTATAGCCCAATATCACAAATTACACATTTGTCTCAGGGATTTTTTAAAAGTTTGTACAGAATACTACAGTCTCTCAAAGACTCCCAAAGAAACACCACAATTAACAGACACATGTATTTCTTTTTAACTCAGGGAAAGCAACAAAAGAGAGATCCCTCTTCCAAGATTGAGAGATGTGCAATAGGTGTGTATAGCTAAAAAGATAATTCACATCATTTATGTTCCAAATAATAAAACTTAACTTACTTACGGAAGCACAGACACAATTAATATGTTATATCAGTGACACAGGTATGTTTTAGGTTAGGTGTAGGGATACATCATGGTTTGGGTTGAGGTTTGTTAAGTATATAAAGTTATGTGGGTAAGAAACCAAACTTCATTGCATCTCATCAAAAGGTGTTAGTCTGTGGAGTAACTGTAATGATGCACTGAAATATTGTACAAGTCTATCTAAACTGAAAGTATTATTTAGGAGCCAAATCATTAATGGTTATGAACAGGACCTGTGAAATCCCATTTGTTGTTATTTCTTGTAATTGTAAAAGTAATTTATTTGATTGTTTTGTAAAGAAGACAAACATGTCGCCGATGACCTAATGTTTTATTTATAAGAAAAATATATGCTAGAGGGGGGAGGACCAGAAACGTTGTTTTTAAGCTTCTTCTTGCCCCTGTTGAACATGACAGAGACTATCTGAGAATTATTATTGTTTTTTTGTTGTTATTATTTGTTTTTTGTACTTTGTTATAATTATTAATTTGAGTGAGGAAAAAAAAAAGGAAAAAGAGAATATATATATTATTGTTGTATGTTTTTGTTTCTGACATGTTCAATAAACTGACTAATGAATGATGTTAAGTTAAGCAGTCAATAAACCGTCACTAAGTGCAGTTAGTTTCTAAACATTTGGTTCATTTGTAAATGATAAAAGTCATTGGGTAAGTAAGTAAATTAAGTTGTAAGTAGTCAGCGCTTATTGTCACATATGGAAGTTTGAACGTAGATTCAAACGTGAGCAGAAAATACTAGTATGATCCTTGAAATGTGCATAATATGTTCTCTATAAGTTACGTTTGTAAGTAGACATGTAAGCTACAGAGCTCTCTATATCTCTATACTCAACTTTAAACAAGTCAACGTTACCTGATTATGTTTAGGGAAACATAATGGTTTGGGTTAAAACTAGTGTTTGTTACATAAACGAGGTTACGAAGTCAGTAGTTGACTTTTGGTTTCTTCTTCCCATACGCAGTAAAACATGAATACCTTTTGTAAGACTTTAGATTCTGGACTATAAACATCAAAATGAGATATACTCTCCATGAACATGGCACTATCTGCATTAATCCTGTAGAGGCATGGATATAGAGAGCAGTTAAACGTATGTGTGGTATCTGAACAGCTCCTGGCGAGCACTCTTGCTCTCTTTAATGAGCTCTAATCCCCCATCAAACACACACAACTGTCAATGATGTAAACAAAGACGACAAAGCGGCGCTCCATCAGCTGTCAGTCAGTCGAAGCCTCGGGTTATGGCACCAAACATCGGAACAGAGGGCTGATGGGAAATTTAACAAGATGAGGGTAGAAACCTCATAACGTTATTGAAAACGAAAAATGTTGGCTGTAAAACATTCTTAGCACCTGAAATCATTCAGTTTTGAGGTATCAGGATTTCCATTCACAGTTCATAAATAAATAAAACCAACAAGTGCAGAAGATTTAAGATTTCAAGTTTGATGTTTGTGCTGAGCGTAACGAAAAAGAACGACCAATTATACTGGTACTTTGTGAAATCAAAACACATTTTAAATCATTAAATAAAAACTTGTAATGTTAGTTAATGGCTTGGATTACGTTGTTAAGGTTAGCGGGTGTTGTTCATCACACAATAATAAACACATGGTTATGGTTTTGTACTTCCTGTGTATGGTCCTGGATGTAGAAATGACCGAATCCCCTTCACAACACGGTAAGCTGTGTCCAGGGCCGTCCCTCCCTACAGGCTGATCATGCAGACTGCGTGGGGCCTCACTTTGCAGAAGGGGCCTCATCTTGCGGAGGGTGCCTCAACTGAGCCGAAAATGCGGCGCAATTAGTGTGGCGCTGCACGGTTTCGCCGCTGCGAGGCTCCCCCCCCGTCGACGCTCGCAAAACCGGGCCTCATCATATAACTTTGCGTGGGGCCTCATGTTGGCCAGGGACGGCCCTGCCTGTGTCTTGAATTGTGGTCGCAAAGCCACTGGTGAGAGCAAGAGGTAGTTAGCCTAGCTTAGCATAAAGACTGGTAGCATAGGGGACCAGCTAGCTTGGATAGATGGATGGTTTTATTCGGTAGTTTGACATCAAACAATATTCATATAAAAATCGTTTGAATCAACATTTTGTCTACAACTTGCGTGATGAGTATTTTTTGCGCATTTATTGATTGTTTTCACAGTGGTTTAACTTCACTTCAGTTAGCCTAGCTTAGCATAAACGCTAGAAGCATGGGGGAACAGCGAGCTTTGATAGATGGACGCTTTTATTCGGTAGTTTGACATCAACCAATATTTATTTGAGAATTAGTTGAATCTGCATTTGTTGTTTACAATTTACGTGATAAATATTTGTTTGTTTGTAAGCTGTTATTGGTTGATATTGATTGTTCTCATAGTGGTTTGTTTTCACTTCAGTTAGCCTAGCTTAGCATAAAGACTGGAAGCATGGGGGACCAGATGGACGCTTTTATTTGGTAGTTTGACATCAACCAATATTTAGCTGTTATTGGTTGATATTGATTATTCTCATAGTGGTTTGTTTTCACTTCAGTTAGCCTAGCTTAGCATAAAGACTGGAAGCATGGGGGACCAGATGGACGCTTTTATTTGGTAGTTTGACATCAAACGTCTAAGAATCATTTGAATCTGCATTTTGTTTACAACTCGTGTTTTTTGCGTGTTAGTTGTTATTGGTAAATATTGATTATTCTCAGTGTCTTGACTTAACCTGAGTGAGATAATCCAACTCCAAAATTAATTGACATAAACGTAAACGCTTTTTTAATGAGCTGTGAAGGAGACGTTTATCACCACTATTAGGGTGTATTCAGTGTTATTAGTTGCATTAGTAGACGCATTAGTCTGCAGTTTATCAGATTAAGAACAGTAGAGGCAACAGGATCAGACCTTTATATACAGTATACAGTTCAGACACAATGTCTGGATCCATGTTTATTTACTCGTTTATTTTCCTCCAGACAACAACATGTAAAAGTGAGCGAATCAGCAGTTTTGTGAGCAGATGCTGGTTGGTGAAAGATGACTTTTGATATTTTCGCGTTACCAACTAGAAACTGTTGCTGTGTCTAAGGCGTGTGATGGGCGGCTGTTTGTATTAACAACACTTTTGTGTAATTACTGTTTTCGTATGTTCTACCATTCGACTGCTGCTCACCTGTATGACAGGTTGGGTCACATTTTCCTGAGTGTGTGTGGTACAATTGATAATTAATAAATAAGAAGAAGATTAAAAAAACTCATACGATTTCATGATACAATATCACAATTTAATCACTTCTTCAGTATTTAAATCCAATCCAATACATTTTGGGGTAACCTTTTTAACTTTATTCAACAAAGAATTACAATTTCTAATCAATGAGTTACCCTTTTTCTTATTTGATTAGAAACACTTAACCAAAATACATTTCTTATAAACAAATTTCACAAAAAATTTGAATACGGATATATATAAAAATTACAAGAAAAAGGAATACCTTATTCTTCTTTACTTTTGCAGCCTGCATTTTATATTAACCCAGCTACATTCATTATAGGTGAATAGCATGGGTTATTTTTTATCTCTTTTGACTTTGTGTTTTATGTTAAAATGATGAACCTGAAAACTCAACTTTTTTATTTTACTCTTCCTGTCTTTTGTAGTAACAATTATGAAAGTATATAGCATATTTTATTGTCTCTATTAAATATACATTTTCTTCTTTTGAATTACTTTGCCTCTGTTTTATATCCACAAAATAGCTGTATATGTATGGCTATAAATGAATACATTATTTTCTAAATATTTTTGCTTAATTTCTCAAAAATGTTTTACTTTTTAGGTCCTTACTTTTTTTAATTGTACGATTGACAATTCAGGTTACTACTGTTTTTATTGTTTAGTTTTTCTTGTCAGGAATGAGCTTTCCTGTAAAAAAAAATATCTTTGTGAAACATTAATTGGTTTATTTATTATTCTCCCGAACAGTAAATTAACCGACGAGCCGTTGAAGCCCTAATTTCCCGAACAGTGAGAGTCTGAGTCGCTGCATTAACTAAAACGTTATTTTCTCCACGATTAAGTGCAATTATATCAATCATCGTCATGCAGACTCTCCTCTTTAACCCCTCAGCCGTCATTACTCTTAATTAGAGCTCTTTCTATGTGATTCATAGAGACATTTCTTTTACGCTTTTACTGCCGGCTTCGCGGGGCTCCTCTCGGCCAATCACAGCGGGCCGTGCAGGCGGCGAGGTCGCCCGCGGGCGCTGATTCAGGATCAGCTCTTCCTCCCACACGGACCCTTTATACCCTGGAGCAGAACCAGATCTTCCAGTCTGTAAACGCAGCCTCGAAACCCGTCATTATCCCGTCACGATCGTAAATCAAACTCCCAATGGAAGGGGAGTTTTTGTTTTGTTGAGAAGTCATGCAAGGCAGACGAAATACAACTTTTATTTTAAAGATTCTTATTTGTAATTTAATAATTGGTATTTGCACACACACAAGACTGCATCAGACCTGATTAAAAATGTGTTTTGGTTGACTGCACCTTGGCCAATTATATCTAACCAAAAAGTGACGTCTTTAAAGGGTTTAGCCTATTTGAAGCTAATGTACTTGCAGGATTCTTGCTGCTTGCTTTGGATAAAAGTATTAGCTTTAAGTAATGTATAATTGATAACAAGTTCTGCATGTAAATAAAAACATATGAGTGAAAGTATGAGATGCTAGGAGAAAGGTGTTAGTATGCACATTCTGCACATATTTGTTATAGCATTTTTTAGACTGCATCAAACCCTGATAAAAAACGTTTTTCGTCGACAGCACCTTGGCCAATAAAATCCAACTCACAATTATTTGGCTTCAAGCTCTACTTGGAGGATTCTTGTCGCTCACTTTGGTTAAAAGTGTTTGCTTCATGTAATGTAAAATGTATACGGGAAAACAAGTTCTGCATGGACATTAAACATTTTACGAGTGAAATGACGAGATGCTAAGTGGTTATTAATAAGCATGCACATTTCATATTATCTTAGTAGTAGGCCTATTTCGTAGCTGGAAATGCGTATAAGTTCAGTCAAAAGTATATGCTAGCTTTGTTTAAGGGCCAATGCAAATTAACGAGCTCTGGATAGCGATGCTAGTTTGCATCGTTCAACTCAAGCCTTTGTTTGTGGAGCGTTTTTCTTTGCCTTCACGTGAACAGCACATTAGGGAGGAACTCATCAATCATAATGCAGGAGTTATAACCCGGCATTTAGCGAGGGTGGAGCAGTCACATAAACGGCGTCTCATAATCTATGGGACGTGAATCACCGAAGCTTATAGACATATCGTTATGTTATGGCAGCTGCTGCGACATCTAGGAAGTTATTGCTGTGATGGAGGTATCAGTCCAATAAGTATAGGAATGACATGTACAACTTCTCAAACTGCACATCGACATTATTATAATTCAGAAATAAGTATATATTAAAGTATAAACGTTGGTATTAAAGATAGTGAAGAACGGCTTAAAATACGAGTGAGAGTTGCTGCCTGTTGTTGACCCTTGTTGTTAATGTGTCTGTGTGTGTGTGTGTGTGTGTGTGTGTGTGTGTGTGTGTGTGTGCGTGTGTGTGTCTGTGTCTGTGTCTGTGTCTGTGTCTGTGTCTGTGTGTGTGTGTGTGTGTGTGTGTGTGTCTGTGTCTGTGTCTGTGTGTGTGTGTGTATGTGTGGGCTAGCATTACTATACTTGTGGGGACCTAAATCTGTTTACACAGTCACGTGTGGGGACTCGCCTCCCTTATGGGGACATAATGGAGGTCCCCATGAGGGGAATCATTAATTTTAGGGTGAAGACTTGGTTAGGGTAAGGGTTAGGGATAGGGTAAGAGTAAGGCTTAGGCATGTGTTGGTTATGGTTAAGGTTAGGATAAGTCTCCAGGAAATGCATGTAAGTCAATGTAATGTCCCCTGAAGTGATGTATACGTGGTATGTGTGTGTGTGTGTCTGTGTGTGCGCGTGTGAGTGTCTGTGTGTGTGTCTGTGTGGGTGTGTGTGTGTGTGTGTCGTGTGTGTGTGTGTGTGTGTGTGTGTGTGTGTGTCTGTGTGTGTGTGTGTGTGGTGTGTGTGTCTGTGTCTGTGTGTGTGTGTGGTCTGTGTGTGGTGCATGTGTGTGTCTGTGTGTGTGTGTGTGTGTGTGTGTGTGTGGGTATGTGTGTGTGTCTGTGTGTGTGTGTGTCTGTGTGTGTGTGTGTGTGTGTGTGTGTGTGTGTGTGTCTGTGTGTGTGTGTTTTAAGATAAAGAGTGTGGAGGCACATCGGAGGAGTGGAAATCCCCTTCATCAAGCCTCGACACCGGCAGCTCCTCATCTCTTTTTGCTTTTACTTTAACACGCTAACTTTGCCTCCATCAGAGATTCTTTGATGAGTTATTGTCACGCATATGGACCATTAAACACACACACACACACACACACACAGGCATGCAAATCCACCACCACATGTAAATACACACAGAGACATTACCGTTGAAAAGTTTGTAATATGCTGCCACAAAGCTTGAATGTGTCCAGTTAGATTTCTCAGAGTAACCTTCAATCTTAATCAGACCTATTTGACCTTTTAGAAGTTATTGAGTCAATGCCAGTTTACTGCCAGGCTCGGATCCACCTGGTCTTACCTCTACTAACTTCTGGAGAACCCGGTCCAATTAACTGCTGTCTTGAGTTCTGATGATGTACTTAATCCGTTAAAGCAATCCATGTGAATTCTGGTATCTGTGTTAATGTGTGGCATTCGTGCAATCTTACCTGAATTAATTTAATTAAATTTAACTTGCTTCACCAGAAGTTAGATAAGACCTGCTGATCCAGGTTGTGTTTTCTGATTGTGAAAACCAATGTTTGTTGTCCACAGCTGAAGGTAAATGAGTCTGTTCTCCTTAGCAACAGTCTGTTGGCAAAGATTAACAACCCTATGGAATGTCCCAAATCGACCAATCAGAATTGAGTATTCAACTACAGTCAGTCTAGTTTTAAACTAGTGGTTCTTTTTTTGATAGAAACAAAGCTGCATGATAAGGTTTAGGAAAACCTCATGATTTAGTTTAAAATAGGGATTCATGTTTTGTAAATTAAATTACATGTATAATTGAAAGAATAGACTTTAATAAAACGTAGACAATTCAAACTTAAACTAGGTGAAATAATGTTTTCCCTTGACATGTATTGACATTTCAGTTTCATTGTATGGTAATGTCATTTTTTCTAAACCAGGCTTGACTTTTGCAGTGAAATAACCCTGTCTTTAAAAAACATTGTGTTGTATGTAAAAACTCATAATAACAAACACTTCAGCCTGAATCTGAGCTGTGAAGAGTGGCTCTGATGTGAATTGCTTTTATTTGCAGCAATTAGTTTGATTAGAGGTTTGATACCGAGTGGCTGCTTTTCATTTAGGATACATACTTTAATTATTATATTAAAGCACTCGACTGATTAGAGGGTTGTAAACTCAACAAGGGTTACACAAACAAAGAAAACAACAAGTAACTTTAACATTATGAAATTATACAAAACTATTACTATGAATCATTATTAATTGCTCAACAAAATCTACTTTAGTTTCATGTGAACACAGATAGAGCTGCCTCGCAAAAAAAACAACATTTGTAAATATGCATTTTGACCTTTTTTAGACTATTTCATGTCCTTTTTGTAACATACTAATTTTACATAGAAAATAAAGACATTTTCATTTCATTTCAAACCGTTATTTAACCAGGTAGGTCCCATTGAGATAATCGATCTCTTTTTCAAGGGAGACCTGCTGCAAGTAGGTTACACAGGAAACATCAAATCAAGTTTTATTTATACAGCACATTTATAAACGATTTTTGGTCGAGCCAAAGTGCTGTACATAGAATAAAAATAGCCTGCAGTAGAGACACTTTACAGCAAATACAACAGCACAGATTGATCAGAATATCAGTATGAGAAAAACGACACCCCATAAAACAACAGATAACACAACATCATATTTACAGGGCTACATTTACATACCTATCGACATTTACAGGTACCAACAGTATCCGATTGCATAGCATCTATCCGAGCTTTAAAAACATGCAGTGGAACCAGATTGCTCAGTTTCCATTCTTTTTGCAGACCGTTCCAAGTTAGAGGAGCTGCGCATCTAAAGCTTTCGTCCCTAAGTCAGTCCTAGCACTTGGCACATGTAACAAAACCACAGCATGAGATCTCAGGCAGTAGCTACTGTGTGATCAGAGAGCAGATGTAAGATGGTAGTTTACCCAACATGTACCAGTGACTGAGCCTCTGCACAGTGAGTGAAGGCAGACCTGCTCTGGCATACAGGGTACAGTGAAGAGTTAATACTTTACAGTTAGTAACACATCTCAGCTCACTGTGATAGGCGGCATCTAACTTGATCAGGAGGCAGGTGCATTCATATAGATCAGATCACTATAGTCCAGCACAGGTCAAAAGGTCACAGTGACTTTTCCTGGCCTCAAGCGAGAAACAGGACTTGTTTCTAAGCTCACTTAGGTAACGAATGTCCTTCTTTCACTTGATGAACTTACTTATTATACTTATGATATCTCTGAGACACCTGTAATTGTTGGCAGAGTTAGTCTAGTTTATATTTAAAATGACTTCCGTCGTGTTTTGAGATTCTTGCAGTGCTTGGTTCGTGCAAAGCTTTTAGTAAACGCTGTACATGTGTTGTCAAGTTCGTGAAGATGTTTCTTCATTTGCATGTGTTTTTGCACATTCGTGTTTTTATTAATTCAATTGTTTTTAGAGCGACAGCGCATTTCTCCTCAGGGCCGGCCCTCGGCATAGGCAGTATAGGCGAATGCTAAGGGCGCATCAACCCATAGGGGGCGCCGGGAAAAAAAGAAAAAAAAAAGTTAGAAATTAAAAATAATGTTTTTTTTTTTTTTCATAATACACAATTTCCCGATTTTGGATCAACAAAGTACATCTTATTATCTTATACTAACAGAACTACGTGTACAGTGCCCATAAACTATGGCACACCCCCCCAAAATCAAGTTGAACTGCCCCAGTCCCAGTAAAAAGGTTTATGTGAAATTGTTTTTTTTTTTAAATAATGGTTTTAGTGTGCAATTATAGGTTTTAATTTATTTTGTATTTGTATTTGTATTCATTTAAAATAAATCAAACTCCCAAAAAACATACACAGCTTCTGTGTGCTTTTATTAACATTGGAATTTACATTGTAAGCGGCCGCGGGGGTGAGAGCTTTAGAGAGCTCTCTCCTGAAAGACTGAGAGGCTCTGATAACCTCAGCTCAGTGAGGTAAAGGCACACCTCTATATGATCATTATAGTTATAAAAAAATAAGAGAATAGATGAAAAACAGGTATAAAATACTGACAGTACAAAAAAGTTGTTATTAATAAACAAGAATACAGTTTGAAAGGGGAGTGATTTGTAAAATATCCATAAAGAAAAAGAAAATCTGTTTACAGTTCTGTTTCATATGGGTGTTGAGAGATGTATCCATAGATCTCTTCATGTTGCTCTCAAAGTGCACCAGATTGATGCTTTAACTTCAATATTTTAAAAAAAAGTCTTCCCGGGGGCATCTTTCTGTTTTGGTGGTCATGCCACTACCGGGGGGGGGGGGGGGGGGGCGCCAGCTAAAATCTTGCCTAGGGCGGCAAATTGGTCAGGGCCGGCCCTGTTTCTCCTAATGGAAATGTTCTGGGCCGTCGTATCGCGTTGCCACTTGTCGGCCACTGTACTTATTCCCGTGAAAGTTTCCGCTACAGAAAATATACTTGTTCATATTACCAACAGATTGCAACAGATTTATTATTAGTCAATTTATTGAACATGTCAGAAACCTTTTGTTGTTATATATATAATAATAATTATAACAAAGAAATGCAAAACAAAACAAACAAAAAAAATGTTCAAGGTACAAAAATGTTCAAGGTACAACAGGGTCAAGAAGAAGGTTAAAAAACGTTTCTGGTCCTCCCCCTCTGGCGTACATTTTGTTTCTGCTTAGGTCATCGTCATCAGCCTCATGTTCGTCATGTTGTAAACAAATACTTTTTTTGGTACAAAAAAACCAAAAAAGAAATGAGTTTTACAATGAAAAGAAATAACAAGCATGAGTTCACAGGTCCTGCTCAGAGCCATTCATGATTTGGTTTCTAAATAATAGTTTCAGTTTAGATCAACTCACCTCATCATTACAGTTATTCCACTGCAATACATCCTTTCAAGATATCTTTCATTTTGCAGGAATGATTATCAATTTTCTCTAAAAAAAATTTGTGTCTATTTGTTGTTTTGTTGACGCTGTCAGTTCTCCCATCATCTGATCAACAACAAAAACATCCTCTCAGCTTTACATTCGCCATTATTCAAAGTACACTGAAAAACTGAAACGTTGACTTTAATTAAATGTATTATGTCAACATATTTCACATAACTGTATTAGGTTAGTTGAAAGCAATACTAGTTCAATCAGGAGAGACGGCTTTGATGTAAGAACACATATTTATTGCCAGGAATACACAAATGAATGTAATGGAGTTTTGGCGCTTAGGCCCCGTTGTGCAGCAGTATCATTCGGGAGGGGAGAACCGATCCGATGAAACCCCCCGGGGTCTAGACCCTGGTGGTGGTGAATGGATAGTTGGGGTCGGTCTGAAGGGGAGGGGCTTAGCTTGACCCTGGTGGTGGTGAATGGATAGTTGGGTTCGGTCTGAAGGGGAGGGGCTTAGCTTGACCCTGGTGGTGGTGAATGGATAGTTGGGGGTCGGTCTGAAGGGGAGGGGCTTAGCTTGACCCTGATGGTGGTGAATGCATAGTTGGGTTCGGTCTGAAGGGGAGGGGCTTAGCTTGACCCTGGTGGTGGTGAATGCATAGTTGGGTTCGGTCTGAAGGGGAGGGGCTTAGCTTGACCCTGGTGGTGGTGAATGGATAGTTGGGTTGGTCTGAAGGGGAGGGGCTTAGCTTGACCCTGGATCCAGAGGAACAGGAGGTGAAAAGGGGTGGAGGGGGGTTGCGTCGAGTCACCTGAAATGACAGCTGTCAGAGGGGAGAGCAGATTTGAAAGGGTTAGCGGAGCGCTATGATAGGCTTGAGAGAATAGAGCAAAGTGATTGGTTAAGATGGGGAGTGACGCCCCCGATCACTTATTGAGAGGAGAGAGAGTATACGTGGAAATAGTAAATGAATGAGTAAAGACAGTCTTCCTGGTTGAACTTGCGCTGAGCTTCATTAAGTTGGACCCAATATTTCTTATTTTATCTTAATATCATTGCTTTCAACTAACCTAATGCAGTTATGTGAAATCTGTTGACATAATACATTTAATTAAAGTCCTCGTCTCAGTTTATTCAGTGTATATGAATATAAATCTGAATACATCAGCCTCCTCCAAACCTCCTTCAGTATCTTTGATAATTGAAATGAATAACCGTAGCTTCACTTGGACTCGGTGCAGATTAAAGGGAGTGATCATTTGTTGCTGTCAGGCGTGCACCTACACGCCATCTGCTACTCCTCATTGTGAATATGAACGCGTTTCCACGGCAACAACACCAACATGAAGCAGGTAGGAAGTGGGGGGTTTATGTGGTTCAGTTATGTTTCACTTTGATAGAGATCTTTCACTAATTTACACCTGGTTTTAGAAATATATTAATACAATCTGATAACAGTTTTTCATTGTTTCTTCCAGTTAAAAACATGTAATTACAAACAATTGAAATAATGTCAATGTTATGGCTACTAACTATTGTGATTGTAAATAAACACAATGAATGAATACATCTAAACAAATATAATTACTTTAAAGGTCACCTATCATGCTATTTTTAGGCAATAGCATAGATATAGAAAAATATAGAAAAATATAGAAAAAACATGTCTATGAAGTGTTTTGCTCAAAATACCAAACAGATCACCCATTCTAGCCACGCCTCATATCCCTCTATTTCACTTCCTGTTTCAAAAATGCTGATTTGGGGAATAAAGCTTTAAAAAAAAGTATTGATACAAATTAAAAAGAGGAGGAGTCTGAGCTCATGCGGGACCCGGCAGCTACTGTCTAAACTAAATACTGCGGTGATGAAACGCCATATCATGGATTATCAAGGATTCTCTCTGAAACAGTTTGGAGCTCAAAGGCTTTCTCTCTTGTCGGTTATACCACAAGGTGAGTTCCTTTTTACTTCCTGCTTCTTCACACACATGCTCTCCAGTACAGGTTAGCTCTGAGTGTTAGCGATGCTAATGTAAACACCGACCATATTACGTCCAAAACAGTCGGGCATTGTTTCTGATAGCAACGATTCTGATTGGGCCGTGGGTCCACATTTCAGATATGACGTCATATCGGACGCAAATCTGGATCAGCTCGTTGTTCCCTTTTTTTAGAGATTTGGGTACGGAGGAAAAGAGAGAGGGCTTTATTTTCTGACGCTGCGTGAGTTCCCTGACACACCGGGGACACATGTTGATGTATAAAAGACATCAAGAAGTGCATTTTGCATAATAGGTCCCCTTTAATACAATATATTAAATAAGTAAAAGGATAACAAACTCTGAATGTTTTGGTTGTACTTAACTTTGTATTAAATGTTTCAAAATTAAAATTAAATTAAAAGCTGTGATATTATTTATAAAAACAAGTATTAAAAAGAAACTCCCTCACATCAATAATCTGTCTTAATTTTCACTTAACAAAAAATCTACCAGATCATAGGCATAAGCATTTTTCGCATAAAAAATAACTATATTTCTCGAAGAAAACCCAATTTATCTTCACAATTTCAGACTTCAAACCACACAGACATAACGTTTGATTTCAATCTCATTTTATTTATATTTTTCCAAATGTCCGCACAGGAAGTACAAAGCTTCTGTCGTTTTCCGTCCCTTTCGTTCCGAGGAAAGGACACGAGGCGTACAGTTAGTGCATTCGATCCTAAAACGATGAAAAAATAGATTTGACTAAGAAGAAGTGCTACATAAGGAGATGATGAGGTAAATCTGTCCATGAAAAAGAAACAAACAGATGAACGTATGCAGTGAAAAACAAAAATCCATTATCCATATTATTATTATTATCATTATATACACATCAGATGCATAGAATACTTTTTTTTACATAAATACCTACTTTTTCTTGTGTTTCCAAAAACACCCAAAACAAACTACCGGTAGAATAAAAAGCTGGTTTCTGATGCCGCTGAATTAAAAATCCCGCCCTGAAAAATGTAATATAAATCCTGAAGGATGCATGATTTCATATTTGTATTCTTGTCAACAAACCCCATTTAAAAAAGGAATGATAAGCCACGTAAAATAGTCCCAAAGGCACTATTTCCATCCTTTCGAGGAAATGTTTTAAGCCTTTTTTTAAACAACGGAACTATAAGTGTTTCTAAATGTTGATGTCAATGGGCTTGGAGCTGAGAGCCGTGATATCTGTTGACAATAAAAACAATATTAAATATAGTCAGGGTTATACAAACATGTTAGAGGTAAATATTTTTCCATTTGGGGTGATTCTGCAGAAAATACTTTGTGAAAAGAAATATCAGGTTCCTCCAACAGGAAGTGTGACTTTTAATTCATAAATTAAACTCCATTTGTTAAATATATTCAGTCTGTGATGTTCTGCTTATTCAATTAAGAGAATAAACGTGTCTTTGTCAACTTGTAAAGCAACTACACTTCCCATGATGCTTTGCCAGCTCGCCTGTGGTTCACTGTGGAGGCATGCAAGTGACTTAAAACAGTGTGATTTAAAAACAAATCGTCATTTTTTGTGGTCAAATAACACAGAAACAATTGGTTAAATCCTAAAAAACTGTTTTTTTGCGACAATTTACGTTATTATAATCATATCATAAATGTGACCAATCATCCCATTCATCAGAAGCTAAATGTGGTTGATTCCATGATTATTTAACAATTTAACAAGTTGACAAAGACCACGTTGTACCTTGCTCTTATCGTAAAACTCAAATTCAGATTCTCCGAGTGTAAAAACGTGACATTTTGATGCAAATAAAGTTAAAACCCTGCAGTGTGAAGAGCATCACACCAAGATGCTTTGTTGGCACATGACAGTGTTCAAGGTGGATCATTATTTCAAATCGTTGCAGATAAATGTTACAGAAAACTTTTTCAGTTCCTTCTTCTCCGTCGGAGGAACCATATTTTCCTCTTTTCAGACGTGTTGTTCAGCTGAGCAGACTTCCTGCGAGCCGGCGGCCGTCTGTCGCGGACAGACGCTCAGAAACCAGCTTCCTCTCTCACTTTAATCCTTTCTTTTTTTCCAGGAAACTCTGGCTTTTCGTTTGGCACCAAATAAAATCCACCGACAGTCAACAGCTGCGTTTGGTGTCCCGTTTATTTTTATTTTTCGCCTCTCGGAAGCGTTGAATATCCTCTTCAGTCCAACTCCAAAAGGGAGGTTCAGTGTTTGTAGCCATCCTTTGTGGCTGATCAAAGTGTCTTCTTTTTTTTATCCTCGTCTTTCACAGCAGAGTTTTGACCTCCTGCTGTTTGCATGAGCGTGATGCCTTCAGGGACATCCATCAGTCCTCGGGAAGGTGAGATGTGTATGCATGTTCTGTGTAGATGTGTGTTGTGGGTGTGTTATTCATCTGATAAGAGTATTCAAAACTATCCAAAACTTAACATTTAATGTCAGAATATTACTGTAATTAAGAGTTTAACAGTGTGTCTGTTTTACATTGTCTATCTTACCAGTTTAGTGAGACATTTAGACACAGTATGCATCTTTGAGCTGAGCCGTAATCAAACTGTAAATTAATATTTGATACAGATTAATAAACTCATCATTGTTACCCTGCATGTTTTTGGCAGATTTGCAGAATCACCTGCCTCCACCTGTTGGCTTGTCAGCAGTGTTAAAACACGGACGCCATATCCTCTGTTATACAAAGATACATTTGGTAACTTTCCAATTGTGTAAGGTATGTTTGGAGTCCTGTATAATCCTCCTGCAGACTTTTGCACGAGGCAAGATCAAATATGAATCTTCATCCTCACTGCTTCACACTAAGGTTGGCATGTGGTGTGTTCAGGGTCCGCCTTTTACAAAAGTATGTTGTCCCTTTAATTCCAACATTTAATTTTAAACAGTCAGGAGGTTTAGCGCTCTTTCTCTATCAACAGCGTGACACACTTTGTATTTTGGTGCATTATTTAGACCACATGTGTTATTTTTTATTTATGCAAATGTTAGTAGTTCAATGTATTTCTCATTGCAGTAGTTGTAGTTATATTCTACCAACATTCGTGCAACAGTTAAGGCTTAGATTAGTAAATGTTTGGCCAAATGACTGCATGTTTTATGCACCTAATGGACCATTTGATTGAATTCGGTCTAGCTGTGGATCTAAAAGCTTTGTAAACTTGAAAAAGTCGCCTGAACACACTTTTGGATGTCTAACACTAACCAGTATGACTGTGTGTGTATATGTGTGTGTTTATGTGTGTATGTGTGTGTTCATGTGTGTGTGTCTGCAGTCTAGTCCTCGCTGAGCACGTCCACGTCCTCCCCCCCGCCCCCCGGCTGGTGTGTGGCCGCCCTCCAGCGATTGATGTGTTGACTGCCCTTCCTCTTCTGCAGCGCTTCAGGAGACTCTTCCTCCAACTTCTGACGCTTGTGCTTCGTCCTGCGGTTCTGAAACCAGACCTTCACCTGCAGAGAGAGAGAGAGACAGGTGTGTTAATACAGGTAGATGGTTAACTACAGGTGTGTTAATACAGGTACAATCAACACTGTGTTAATACAGGTAAAATCATCACTACAGGTGTGTTAATACAGTTAAATACGTCACTAGAGGTGTGTTAATACAGGTAAACACATACTACAGGTGTGTGTTAATACGTCACTACAGGTGTGTTAATACAGGTAAATACGTCACAACATATGTGTGTAAATAAATCACTACAGGTGTGTGTTTATACAGGTAATATATATTCACCACCCAGGTAAACATATCAACACATATGTGTGTTAATACAGTTAAGTACACCACTACATATGTGTGTTAATATAGGTAGATAGATAACTACAGGTGTGTTAATGTGTGTAAAATCCTCACTACAGGTGTGTGTTAGTACAGGTAATATCTTCACTACAGGTGTGTGTTAGTACAGGTAGATAGATAACTACAGGTGTGTTAATGTGTGTAAAATCCTCACTACAGGTGTGTGTTTAAACAAGTGAAATTATGATTACAGGTGTGTGTAAGGTAATGCAGGTAAAATCATCCCTACAGGTAAAATCATTGCTACAGGTGTGTGTTTATATACTGTAGGTAAAATCATCATTACATGTGTGTGTAAAAACAGGTAAAATCACCACCAGATTTGTGTGTAGAAAACAGTAAAATCCTCATTTAATGTGTGTGTTAATACAGGTAAAGGTTTCCTGAGGTGTTATGTTTTAAGATGTAAATGAGGCATTGTGTTTTTCTAACTTTGAGTGAATTCAGGAGAGATCAACAGCACAAATAGACAAAGTTATTCAAATAAACTCCTGAAAGTGGATTTAAATGTTTCCATTCCATTAGTCTGAAATAAAACATGCCATAGACGCAACATGTAGTGAGTCACCTTTTAGCTCTGCTATCAGCCACTGACAGCGATGAAGCTAGAAGTGATTTCATATCTGATAGCTGGTAAAACATGCGCCTGACTGTTAAAACACGTCCTGTCTGACACATTGTGCAACCTGAGATCTCACTCAGCGCTCTGCCTTTCAATCTGAACGACAGCTCGGCCCTCAGGTGAATCATTAATATCTGACGGGTAATTATGATTCAATATTGACAGTTTAAACTCAGAAGGAAAGATATATGTCAGGGGGTTTCATTGTTTGGCTGCGCTCTGAGCCTGAGACTTCTTGTTACTTTAAAAGCTTTGGTTTTAATTATCATACTGTGTAGAGCTGGTGGTATTCGTATCATACACACACATTTAGTTAGAGTTCATAAAGGACTGGTAAATTACAACAAATCAGCTGAAACATTTTGATTAAATAAGTTCTAACTGTTGATCTATAAGCCATTTAATGCAAAAAAGACACCTGAACGCACCATTTGCAGTTAATTAAACGACTGAAATCAACCCGTATGACTGTGTGTGTTTAATTGTGTTTATGTGTGTGTTTGTGTGTGTGTGTGTGTGTGTGTGTGTGTGTGTGTGTGTGTGTGTGGTGTGTGTGTGTGTGTGTGTGTGTGTGTGTGTGTGTGTGTGTGTGTGTGTGTGTGTGTGTGTGTGTGTGTGTGTGTGTACATGACCATTGCATGTATGATACGTGTAATGTGTATTTGTAAAGCGCTTTGAGCATCTGGAAAAGCGCTATAATAAATGTAAGGAATTATGTGTTTCTGCAGTCTGGTCCTCACTGAGAAATAAATCAAATTGAAGTCAGACTGCTTATTACTTTAGAACACATGTGTCAAACTCAAGGCCCGGGGGCCAAATCAGGCCCGTGGTGGATTTAATTTCGGCCTGCAGGATCATTTCTAATTACTATTAGATCTGGCCCGCCGGTATATTGCACGCACACCTTCACTCCATCCTGAGGGTCTCCTCCTCTCAGAGCCTGAGCCCAAACATTGATGACCTTGCACCCGAGATGAGATGCCAAGTATCTGAACTAGCATCACAGAGCAGCACCCTGAGTTCAATGGATGTTTCCTTCTGCACTTTCTCTCTTGAGACAACAGGGCATGTTTGGTTTGTTCTTTGAGGGGAATAGTTTTGTTGAAGCTGTTGTTGGCCTGTGGGGAAATGTAATCATAAGAAATGACTCTGGAAAAGCTGCAGATAGAGCCATAAGAAATGCAACTGATTATTTAATGTTTAATGTTGTTTTTGTAGGCAATAATTTAGGCTTTGTTAGTTCCAGGTTTAATATGTGCAATAAGTTCATTTCAATAACTTCTGCAATAAACATTGAACCAGTCCGGCCCTCCACTAGTACCCATTTGTTTATTTTGGCCCACTGTGTGTTTGAGTTTGACCCCCCTGCCTTAGAAGCTTTGGTTTTAATTCTCATAATGTGTAA
Source organism: Gymnodraco acuticeps (assembly GCF_902827175.1). NCBI lineage: Eukaryota > Metazoa > Chordata > Actinopteri > Perciformes > Bathydraconidae > Gymnodraco > Gymnodraco acuticeps. The sequence continues at coordinate 58,429 of NW_022991324.1, read as the reverse complement.
AGCTTGTGGTATTTGCATTTTACATGGTTTAAATAAATAATTATGATTTATTTTAAATGTGTACATTGTTGTGTTACTGTAGTGACTTTGTAAATTGCTTGACGGGGGGTGAAAAGTGTTTGAATGTTAAATGACGTCATCTAAACGAAAAGAAAGGTTGTCCAGTGGTGGATCATTTAAAAAAAACAAAAGCTTAATCTTTAGATTAAATAAAAGGTGAATATCATGAAATGAAAAGCTTTGTTAATTAGTTCTACACTGTGTAAAGCATTAATAAATGAGTATAACATTACAAGGATTAATAACATTACATAAATAGTTATTCAAACATTAAGGATTATTGATAGATCGTCTATTAGCACTCATTTCTCTCTGCGGCGGATTAAGCTAAATATTTTTCTTCCACTCAGCCGTGGAAAGAAAGTTGACGTCTGTTTATTAAAGTTTTGAAACAGTTGTTGGCTGAAGAAGCTCGTCAGTGATTGCAGAAGTGACTAATCCCTCCTGATTGATGGATTATGTCTCTGCAGTGAGATCATAACGATCCCAGGTGATTCACTGGCGTCAGGACTCCGAAGCAACGCAGCAAAAACACCCCAATCAGCGCTGACTAACCAACGCTCACTTCCTGTCAGCTGGAGCTCCGCCAGGCGCTTGTGACATCACCGTGGAAAACGATGAGTCTGACTGACGGCTGTTGAGCAAGGCAGCGGCAGAGGAACTGCACTCCCATGAACTCAAGATAACTATTAGAACTAATGACAGTGAAGGCAAAGTGTGTGTGTCTCAGAAAGTACAAACACAGTCAGGTATTTATTCTATGAAGATATACTGAGACTTTGCTTCTGAGCTTTTGAAATGGTTTGACTTTTTAGTACTTTTTATGACATACCGTCAGTTACCCATGATGCCCTCCTCCCTCTCCTCAGTTACCCATGATGCCCTCCTCCCTCTCCTCAGTTACCCATGATGCCCTCCTCCCTGTCCTCAGTTACCCATGATGCTCTCCTCCCTCTCCTCAGTTACCCATGATGCCCTCCACCCTCTCCTCAGTTACCCATGATGCCCTCCACCCTCTCCTCAGTTACCCATGATGCCCTCCTCCCTCTCCTCAGTTACCCATGATGCCCTCCACCCTCTCCTCAGTTACCCATGATGCCCTCCTCCCTCTCCTCAGTACCCATGATTGCCCTCCTCCCTCTCCTCAGTTACCCATGATGCCCTCCTCCCTCTCCTCAGTTACCCATGATGCCCTCCACCCTCTCCTCAGTTACCCATGATGCTCTCCTCCCTCTCCTCAGTTACCCATGATGCCCTCCTCCTCTCCTCAGTTACCCATGATTGCCCTCCACCCTCTCCTCAGTTGACCCATGATGCCTCTCCTCCCTGTTCCTCAGTTACCCATGATGCCCTCCTCCTTCCCTCAGTTACCCATGATTGCCCTCCCTCCCTCTCCTCAGTTACCCATGATGCCCTCCTCCCTCTCCTCAGTTACCCATGATGCCATCCACCCTCTCCTCAGTTACCCATGATGCCCTCCTCCCTCTCCTCAGTTACCCATGATGCCATCCACCCTCTCCTCAGTTACCCATGATGCCCTCCACCCTCTCCTCAGTTACCCATGATGCCCTCCTCCCTCTCCTCAGTTACCCATGATGCCCTCCTCCCTCTCCTCAGTTACCCATGATGCCCTCCTCCCTCTCCTCAGTTACCCATGATGCCCTCCACCCTCTCCTCAGTTACCCATGATGCCCTCCACCCTCTCCTCAGTTACCCATGATGCCCTCCTCCCTCTCCTCAGTTACCCATGATGCCCTCCTCCCTCTCCTCAGTTACCCATGATGCCCTCCTCCCTCTCCTCAGTTACCCATGATGCCCTCCACCCTCTCCTCAGTTACCCATGATGCCCTCCTCCCTCTCCTCAGTTACCCATGATGCCCTCCTCCCTCTCCTCAGTTACCCATGATGCCCTCCTCCCTCTCCTCAGTTACCCATGATGCCCTCCTCCCTCTCCTCAGTTACCCATGATGCCATCCACCCTCTCCTCAGTTACCCATGATGCCTTCCTCAGTTACCCATGATGCCCTCCTCCCTCTCCTCAGTTACCATGATGGCCCTCCACCCTCTCCTCAGTTACCCATGATGCCCTCCTCCCTCTCCTCAGTTACCCATGATGCCCTCCTCCCTCTCCTCAGTTACCCATGATGCCCTCCTCCCTCTCCTCAGTTACCCATGATGCCCTCCTCCCTCTCCTCAGTTACCCATGATGCCCTCCACCCTCTCCTCAGTTACCCATGATGACCTTCACCCTCTCCTCAGTTACTCATGATGCCCTCCACCCTCTCCTCAGTTACCCATGATGCCATCCTCCCTCTCCTCAGTTACCCATGATGCCCTCCTCCCTCTCCTCAGTTACCCATGATGCCCTCCTCCCTCTCCTCAGTTACCCATGATGCCCTCCTCCCTCTCCTCAGTTAACTATTCTGTATGTTTTATTATATTATGTTGCACTGTTGGAGGAGCCTGTGACCTCAGATTTTCATTGACATATCTACACTGCAGCTTTGTACAAAGCTAAAGCCATCTCCAGACATTAACCAGTTCAAGAAGAAATACAGAGAAATTGTATGAAATGTACCTTTTCTCGAGGTACAGGGATGAGGAAGGTGTTTGACTATGTGTATATGTGTGAGTATGTATATATGTCAATCAACAGGTAAAGCTGATTCATAATAATAATAACAATAATAATTAATAATAATGATAATTATTGCAGATTAAAGATTATAAATAAATCATTTAGGGACAAGGGGGTGAGATTAAATAAGTTATACTTCTTCTCAATCCTTTTCAAACACTAGATGTGGCACTGTTTATGTTGCCAATGCTGTTGTTGTTGGTGTAAATGTCATTTTTTGTTTTGATTTCTCTTACATGACTATGCACTGCAACATTTGTTTTGTAATTATTTATTTTACTTTTTCGAAATAAAATGTATCAATCAATCAAAAATAAAAGTCTTGAATCTTCAGTTACCCATGATGCCCTCCTCAGTTACCCATGATGCCCTCCTCAGTTACCCATGATGCCTTCCTCAGTTACCCATGATGCCTTCCTCAGTTACCCATAATGCCCTCCTCATTTCCCCATGATGCCTTCCTCAGTTACCCATGATGCCCTCCTCAGTTACCCATAATGCCCTCCTCAGTTACCCATAATGCCCCCCTCATTTCCCCATGATGCCCTCCTCAGTTACCCATGATGCCTTCCTCAGTTACCCATGATGCCCTCCTCAGTTACCCATAATGCCCCCCTCATTTCCCCATGATGCCCTCCTCAGTTACCCATGATGCCCTCCTCATTTCCCCATGATGCCCTCCTCAGTTACCCATGATGCCTTCCTCAGTTACCCATGATGCCCTCCTCAGTTACCCATAATGCCCCCCCTCATTTCCCCATGATGCCCTCCTCAGTTACCCATGATGCCCTCCCCATTTCCCCATGATGCCCTCCTCAGTTACCCATGATGCCTTCCTCAGTTACCCATGATGCCCCTCCTCAGTTACCCATAATGCCCCCCTCATTTCCCCATGATGCCCTCCTCAGTTACCCATGATGCCCTCCTCATTTCCCCATGATGCCCTCCTCAGTTACCCATGATGCCTTCCTCAGTTACCCATGATGCCCTCCTCAGTTACCCATAATGCCCCCCTCATTTCCCCATGATGCCCTCCTCATTTCCCCATGATGCCCTCCTCAGTTACCCATAATGCCCTGCTCCCCCCTCAGTTTCCCATGACACCCACCTGAGTCTCTGTGAGGCAGAGTGTGCTCGCCAGCTGTTTCCTCTCGACTCCGACCACGTAGTGATTTTTCTCGAAGGCTCGCTCCAGACGCAGCAGCTGAGACGGAGAGAATGCCGTCCGGATGCGTTTGGGTTTCCTGGAGAACGGGCCGTGCAGAAGCATGTTCTCCGGACTACCGTCGTCCCCTGAACACAACACGGGGGTTAACACTCTGAGATATCAAGCAGTGGAAGAAACAGCATTCAAGTACTGACTCAACTCTGTGACAATAAAGGTCCTGCATTCAAAACCTCACTCAAGTAAACATATTAAGTGTGCATTAAAGAATAATAAAATGACTTAAAGCAAATACATACATAAAGAAACAAATACTTTAAGCAGTGGATTTTAAGTGAATAATATATACATGAATAAATGACGATGCTTATAAATTTGCCATATTCTTCTATTCTTCAAAGCAAACAACCTAACTTTATAGATTTGTTAGAATGCGTGGAAAAAGGTAGGACCCAAATGCAGAATACAAAAAAAGGTAAACAGGTCCAGGAACAAAAAGCGAGCTTTAATTAAGAGCTGATGAACAAAAACATGGCATGAAACACACAGTACAAGGTAGCAACAACACAACAACTGACCAACATGGAGGGACACAGGATAGACAATGAACCGACAAGGAACACAGGACTAAATACACAGAGGGGTAATCACAGGACAAGAGGGAGAAACACAAGGGCAACAGGTGAACACAATCAGACAATCAGACACAGGAAGGAAGACCAGACACCGGGAGAACAGAATGACAAAATAAAACCCATAACAAGACAAAACTAAAATCGTGACATAACTGCATGGTTTTTATTAAGTTACATATTTTTCCTTATTTTATCTTGCTATATTTTGTTAACATATTGCAAAGTGTTTATTTACCAACAAAACATGCAGAGAGAAATAAAACAAAAATAAATAAATAAAATGGTGTTGTGTTTTGTTTAAACACTTCAAAATGTCATAAAACTGATCCTCACAGCGTGCCATGAGACACGAAGAGACTTGTGTGTGTGTGTGTGTGTGTGTGTGTGTGTGTGGGTGTGTGTGTGGTGTGTGTGGATGTGTGTGTTCTTGTGTGTTGGTTTTGTGTCTGTTTTGTGTGTTGTGTGGATGTGTGTGTCCTGTGTGTGTGGTGGGTGTGTGTCTGTGTGTGTGTGGGTGTTGTGTGGGTGGTGTGTGTGTGGGTGTGTGTGTCTGTGTGTGTGTGGGTGTGGTGTCTGTGTGTGTTGGGTGTGTGTGTGGTGTTGTGTGGGTGGATTGTGTGTGTGGAGTGTGTGTGTGTGTGGGTGTTGTTGTGGGTGTGTGTGTGTGTCTGGTGTTTGTGTTGGTGTTTGGTGGGTGTTTGTGTGGTGTGTGTGTGGGTTTTTGGTGTTGTGGTTTCTGTGTTTGTTTTGGTGTTTTTCTGTGTGTGTTTTGGGTGTGTGTTTTTTTTTTTTTTTTGTCTTTTTTTGTTGTGGTTGTGTTTTTTGTTTTTTTTTTTGTTTGTTTTTTTTTTGTTTTTTTTTTTTTTTTTGTTTTTTTTTTTTTGTGTGTGTGTGGTGTGGTGGGTGTGTTGCTGTTTGCCCTCTGGTATTTCTGTGTAATCTGAACAAACACTATGTGTGTGTGTTTCGATCTGCAGTTACGCCGCAGACTAAAGCCTGACTCAACATTTTACCACAAACTCGACGTAATTGCAACAAAAGTCCTCAGAAATATCTAAATATGTTTTTAGAAATATTTATCATTAGTTTTTCTCAGTTTTTGTCTTGAAGCTCAAAGCCTTTGATGATTTTTAAGACGATTATTTCTCATATTATTTGATCTTTTGTTAGCTACAATTTGTATTATTAATTATTACATTTTTTGTATAAACTACATTAGACTGAAATCACGTTGTATATTATCCAATTAAACTTTCATTATTATTATAAATGTATATGTTTTGCCACTTTTGTAGGTCATTCACTCATTATCTTGTTTCTTACATTTAGTTGTGTTTCGTTATAACCTGAATACGTTGGTTTTAAACAAAAGAAGGACGTGCTGACATGGTGGACATTTTGTATTAGCTTTAGGTTAGAAAACTAATGCTATCGATCAAAATAAGGCAAAATTAAAACGTTTCTTGGTTATTAAATGTATTAAATAAAACAGAAATACATTCATTACTGTATTATATTTAATTGAAGTAACTTAGATTTAATTTGACTGTTTGAAAATACAGTAAAATAAAAGTATTGCTGTTTTCCACCTGTGCTAACACAAAGAGCGTGCATTCATTCGTTACCTTTGCATACCTAAAATGTTCCTGCTAACACACGAGTGAAATATTACCCGCTGGTCTTTATAAAAGAACGTTTTCCCATGTGGGTTCGTCTCATTTTCCTGAAGTGTTTGAGGGATTTGATTTTTGATTGCAGGAGCGAGAAGCTAATTTGTTTATCGGACGCGTTGCCGTGCCGTAAATCTGTCGGTAAAAAATCTAACGTTGAGTTTCTCTTTCAATCCAAACCCACATGCTTTTAATTCTCTTAAACCTTCACAATACAATTTTACATAAAAACAAATGTGTGCACGAGTGAAAAGAGTCGTAGGCGCCACCGTCACGTCGCACGCAAAAGAGTCGGTTAGCCGAAAACAATGATGGCGTGCGACAAGAGAAGAAGAACGATTCGCGCTCACGCTTTTTAGCCAACGTTAGCATCGGAGGATTTTATTCATATGCAAAGTCGCAGACGGGAGCCTCGGCTTGCAAATGTGACGGTTGATTTCTGTTGAAGGCCAAACAACCCGAGACGATGCTTTAATGTCAAAATTGGCATCGAGTTACCGAGCGTTTTGCAAGAGCTAATGCATGGAAATACAACAACAAAAACATGACTCAATGAAATGTTGGTGGAAAGGTTTATGCGTTAGACTAAAAGAGCCAAACTGTGCAAGGAGAAAAAACGTCTGTAGTAAATGACTTAAAGTAGCTAACACTAGCATTCACGCACTGCTGCACCAGAAGGTATTTATTATTTAGTCGATATATTTTCCATCTTTTGTTAACCATTTGATTTACTCTACTATTATCAATGTTAACTATCTTTTGGGTCTTTTTTGCCTACATGTCTCTCACCACATGTTCAGTTTTTTTATTTGTATTTTCTTTATTTATAATTTATTAGATTAGAATCAGGAGGGATGAACCCCTCGTTAATGTTCTCACATGCAGAATACACAGTGACATGTGTTCTCTGCTTTTAACCCATCCTAGCACCAGGAGTCTAGCACTAGGAGCAGTGGGCAGCTATTGCACAGCGCCCGGGGAGCAATGGGAGTGAGGGGGGAAGGCGGGTGTCCGGTGCCTTGATCAAGGGCACCACGGCAGGGCAGGAGGTGAACTGAGACCTCTCCAAGTAGTAGACCACACTCCATCTTTAGGTCTGGTCGGGGACTTGAACCGGCGACCCTAGGCTCACAGTCTAAGCCCCTACTGACTGAGCCACTGCCACTGTACTCTGCTTTGCACATCACGCTGACAATTTCGTACATATGTGCAAAATACTACAACTTCTTAAAGTGTTTTACTGTCATTTGCCATGTTTTCTTTTAATTTTTGTATATATATATTTTTTTTTTAAATAATTGTATTTATTATTAAAATATTTAATTATAACAAGTTTTAGCTCTTATTTTTCCATTTTTATTTATGTTACTGAGTTCATGAATGTCACACAAAGGTTATTCATTGTGTGATGTGAAAATGGAGAGCAATGATCTTGATTCTGATTCAAACCGAGCTGCTGGGGGAGATAATGAAACGCCTGAGAAAAGGTGCTTTTAGAGCGGTCAGTAATGACCTGTAGTTTGAAGGTTTAACAGCAGGTAATGACACCATGCAGCAGTAATGACAGTAGAGACTCCTTCACAACAACAACAACAACAACAACAACAACAACAACAACAACAACAACACGATAGAAACATTTTCTATTTCTCCTTGGAAGCAAAAGCAGCTGCAGAAATCATGTTTTGGGGTTTCTTGATATTTAGAAGTGTGTGTTCATATACTTAACCCTTATGTTGTGTTGGGGTCTCCCGTGAGCCGTTTCAAGTTTAAATTATATAATAGCTACGCTCTAGTTTGTTGTATCGGAACAAGGCTTCATGATATCCTCCACAACAGATATATAAACACTACAAAACAGATTTTGATTATTTTAGCCGAGTCTGAAGGTCTCTAAAAACAAAGTGTATCATTTGGTGTTGGGGTCTGGGGAGACGGGGAGACCCAGCAGCATGTTGTGGGTGACTCGAGGTCAAATTTTGCCCAATCAAGATTCATCTTTGACTTTAGACACCCCTCCCCCCCTTCATCCACTGTAACAATAATTGTTTGCTACATGCACCTGGTCTCCCCTCCCTCTGCCCCCCTCCCCCCACGGGAACTCCACCTTTCTCAAAGAATATGCACACTAACACTTGAACCTGAACACACACATGCACGTGTGCAATATGTGGTGTAATGTGTTTTGGGGCCATAACATTAAACTACAACAGGATTGTGCGGTTATGAATGCATTATAAGTTAGTTATGATGTAGTTAAAACAATATTGGATGATAGTCATTTTTCTTTTTTTCTTGGACTGAGATAAATCATGGGTCAGAATGTACCCGCGAACACCATGAACGGTAACAGCTTTCGAACACAACACAAGGGTTAACACACACAAGACCATCTCAATATCTATATTGATATTTCCCTGCTTACCTAACCCTGAAACATTATTTAAAAACAACAGGTTTAAATTATATTAAACATCAATCTGATTGATTTGGTATCTTAGGAGACTTAGACAATTGGACAGAAAATGGTGCTAAAAACGTGTGAATAATGCCTGAACTTTGTGCGGGGAGAAAATGTTTCAACAAAGCAACATTTTCAGAAAAATAAAAGCCAAAAATGTATTTTATACATTGCATGAAAACTTGCAAATAAGTTTAGTATCATTGGAAACCTCTGACTTTCTTTTAACACGTGTTTAAACTGTTGTATGTGAGCTTTAAAGAAGTTCAAACAGTCAGATAGATATTTTACCATTTTAGATACAAAAATCTAAAAAGATCCACATCTAAGGGTATCCAGCTCATGAGTGTGTGTGTGTGTGTGTGTGTGTGTGTGTGTGTGTGTGTGTGTGTGTGTGTGTGTGTGTGTGTGTGTGTGTGTGTGTGTGTGTGTGTGTGTGTGTGAGAGACATCCACAAAACACATTGTAATGGAAGATTTTAGAGAGGAAGAGGAGGCAGATGGCACATCACGATCCCCTGGTACTGACAACAAGTCCAGACCTGCAGGTGTGTGTGTGTGTGTGTGTGTGTGTGTGTGTGTGTGTGTGTGTGTGTGTGTGTGTGTGTGTGTGTGTGTGTGTTTTAATGCTTTAAATTCAAACGAAGACTTTACTTTAACAGAAGGACAAGAAGATGCACCAAGTAAATACAAATTGGCAGTTGGAAACACGACATTTGATTGACAGCAAGATTAACCAATCAGTGTGTGTGTTGTCACATTGTCTGTGTCAATAAAGCTTGTTTGAATTGAGCCACTACGTAAACTGATAACAATGTAGTTATTTATTGAAAACGGACACACTTTAAAGCTCCTGATTCAGGGTTTAATAGGAAAGTTTTAATGAAGATTTTCAATATTCATATCCCAAAAAGATTCAAAAATACGGAGAAAGTCACCAAAAGGAGAAGATTGGAGCTGGACTGTTTCCCTTCCTCCAGTTAGTATTTTGTGATCAAATAAAAAAGGGACTACTTGGTTGAGATCCAATTCAACAGAGCTGCAGACTCCAATCATCCCTCTCATCTACAAAGCTTATAAAACAACACGCAAACAAACTACCTGAGTATGAACCCAAGGACATGGGATTCTCTAAGGGTCTATTTGGGGGGAAAAGGTGAATCATTTACTGTTAAATAAAAGCCGGTTATACTGAGCAAATGTCCACAATTGAATTCCCCTCGTTGAGAAGAAGTCTGGATAATTACTTGTGCATAATTACAAATAACTATATCGTGTTATATCTGAATGTGTTGTGTGTCTTTCAAAGTTCTGATAAAGTCCTTTCTTCTTAATTGAATAGCGATGGTTGAATGGAGTCTGATGGTTTCAGTCATTTAGACTCACAGGTAAAAAGTCATTAAGTCATTATATATAATCAGGACTTTGCTTTTGATTGGCTTGGAAAATAGGCTTTAATTCTTCTCATTACCGTAACCTGTGTAGGGTCGCCGGTTCAAATCCCCGACCAGACCTAAAATATGGACTGCTACTTGGAGAGGTCCCAGTTCACCTCCTGCCCTGCCGTGGTGCCCTTGAGCAAGGCACCGGACACCCCCCTTCCCCCCTCACTCCCATTGCTCCCAGAGCGCTGTGCAATAGCTGCCCACTGCTCCTAGTGCTAGACTCCTGGTGCTAGGATGGGTTAAAAGCAGAGAACACATGTCACTGTGTGTGCTCTGCATGTGAGACCATTAACGAGGGGTTCATCCCTCCTGATTCTAAAATCCGCTCAACGTTAACAAACTAGAAGATTAACATATTTTTATTTTGTGATAAAAACAGGATGATATTATAAATACTTTGAAAGAGCCCTCCTGCGTACTTTTACTTTTGGTACTTCAGAGCGCTGCTGTCCTCACTGACACTAAGAAAGTGGATCACTCCTGTTCTGAGGTCTTTGGGAGGTGTGTGGCGCAGTGGGTTGTGTATTGGTGTTGGGATCAGGGGGTCACAGGTTCAAACCCCACTGCAGTCAGCATGTCGTTGTGTCCCTGAGACACTTCACCCCAAATTGCTCCTGTGGGGATTGTCCACAGTATTTATTGAGTATGTAAGTCTAACAAGTAACATGTAATGTCATGTAAAGTCTTTACACTGGCTTCCTGTGTGTCAAATAACTGATTTCAAAATACTGCTGCTGGTTTATTAAGCATTGAATGGTTTAGGCCCAAAATACATTTCTGATCCCCTTCTAAATGATGAACCATCCAGAACTCTCAGGTCTTCTGTCTGCTTTAGTCAGAACCAAACATGGAGAAGTTCAGTTATTATGCTCCAAATATCTGGAACAAACTCCCAGAAACCTGCAGGTCCGCTGCAACTCTGACTTTTAAATCCAGGCTGAAGACTTTTCTTTATGCCGCTGCTTTTAATTGAACTATTCACATCTCACATTGCACTGTAACTTTTATTCATACCTGTGTTATTCTATATTAGCTTGTTTATGTTTACCATATCCTCCTTATTTTACTTTCTGCATATTCAAACAAACATAACATCATTTAATTAATATTTTGTTATGAATTATGATTTTTTAAATGATGTTGAATTATTTAAATAAATATATATATATATATATTGTGCATTATTTCCTTATTTTCTATACAATGTAAGGATGTGTTTTCATTTTTATTTTATTTACCATTTGTTATATTTAATATCTTTCTTACTTGTTTACTAGTTTACTTAATTCGTTTTAAATCACTTTTCGTTATATTTGATATTCTTATTCAATGTTAGTATGAATTGAGCTGTTTCTGTATATTTTATTGTTTGTAAATCCTTATTTTTTATTAAAAAAATTAAACATTAAGGTCTTAAATTATCCATGTTTGACCGTCCTCTCTGCAGGATCGCGACCCACATGTTGAGAAACGGAGTTATTTTAATGTATTACTTTTACGGAATGATATTGTTTCTAATCTGCAGAAATAACAAACCTAATCTCACTAAATAATTGATATGATTTTATTTACGTTGTTTTCTATTGTGTTATTGCAGCTGGTTTGACACCACAACCCCGCTGCTTCGCCTTTCATCACATTATAGTAACACATCATTTATTGGACTATCATTTAGGTTATCAAAACATATATAAATAAATATAATAAATCAACACGGCTGAGGATTACACGAAAAATGACATTTTGGAACTGAATAGGTGGACGCATTATTTGGCAACGCTGGTTTTTTAGCTGCCAGGATTTGCATCCCCCTGTTATTGCAGTCAAGAAGAGTGTCTCATGAATGAAGCTCACCCTGTCCACTCAAAACAGTACAACATCTCAGCTGGTAGAATAGTTTAATCCAACGGTGTATTTTAAGGAACTTAATAGATGGATGCATTATTTGGCAACGCTGCTCTTCCACCTGCCAGGATTTGCATCCCCCTGACATTTTGATTTCCGCAATGAACTTTTCCCGTGAGATCTTCCGGTGTATTATTTATTTAATTAAACATGACTCACCGTTTCTCTTTAAATTCGGATTTAAAACACAACTTTGATAAAAATAAGAAGAAAATATAATTGTTTGTAGATTATTCAAGTGTTTTTTCAAGTAAAAACGAGTTTAAAAAAAAAAAAAAAAATCGGTGATCATTTTGCGGTAAAATCTAAATAAATTGTTTTGTAGTCAAATATACTTCTATGTTTGTTTTAAACACAGGATATGGTTATACACGCTGTTAAAACACATTATCTTTGTATAAAATATCGCGTATTTGATCATATTTAGGCAGTTTTGCGGATTTTAATTACAAAAAAAGGCCTTAAAGTTCAAATCCCCTGTGGTGTTAAAAACGAGATAAATATCAATGATCATTTTGTGGAAAACACCAAAATGAAGTTGTGTTTTCTTTTCTTACTGTAATGTTTGTTTTAAACACACAGTTATTACCGCTGTTTAAGCAAATGAACCAACATTGTATCGAAATACGACCCGACGATTGAGCGCGATTCCTATAAACATTTTAAACGTAAAAACGATCCCTTAGGTTATAAATTAACTATCTCCTTTCAAAGCAATAAATAATCCCTTACATTTAGATTAAATAGAGCAAAACAAGATCTTTGAATCATCAGAAACGTAGTCCTCTCCTCTGAAGTTCCCTCTCCTTGAATGGTGAGTTTCGAAAGAGACTTTCATTAAATAATATATGAAATCAGCTTTTAATATGTGATGGGAATGCATTTTTACAGGATAAGTGATCATGTCAGACAAAAGCTATAATGACTTTTAGTGTCCTCCAGTGACGGCATGTATCCAAGAGATCCACTTGCAATAATAGCACACCTTAAGCTGCTAACTCATCCTATTGCGTTATTGATTCACTATTCCAAATACAGTTGTACGGTTACAGTTTACACATTTGCTCTTCACCTGCCCAATTATAAATAGTGTCTTTAAGTAATTAATAATGCTTACGATGTATATAATTAAGTTGGAAAATTGTGATTTGGAGGCGTGTGGTTGTGCGTTGGTGTTCGGATCAGGGGGTCACAGGTTCAAACCCCACTGCAGTCAGCATGTCGTTGTGTCCCTGAGACCCTTCACCCCAAATTGCTCCTGTGGGGATTGTCCACAGTATTGAGTCGCTTTGGATAAAAGCGTCTAACAAGTGACATGTCTGTCATTTGAATCATAATCTTGAAATCTTCCGAAAGTGTGGTGTTTACTTTCTCAGATGAACCGCATCCTCTTTGTGGGTCGCTCAGAACATTTGATCGTTTTGTTGTGTATTCATTTTCAATATTTCTGAACTCACCAAACCATCAATAACGTCTCATTGTGTATTTTAGGAATGCCAGGAGACTGTTTTGTTGTTTTGGAAACCACGTTTTAATGGAACACATAGTGTCTTTAAGTCATTAATAATGCTTACCATGTCTAACATGTAAGTTGTGATTTAGCTTCATTACGGAACTCTGCTGCTTTTTAATTAGATGTTTTTCATATTTTATAACAATTTTTTATAATTATAGGTCGTAAAATACAATTTGCAAATATAAGAGTACTTTCAAAGCGCTGCGAGGGTCCTGAGGGAAATACTACTACTACTAATGATTTAAATCCTTATATAAGATGATGTATATAGTTTTAAAATGACTCACAGTGTGGAGGACTGCACGTGGGGGCGAAACACGAAGAAAACAGGTAGATCATGTTTTAAAATGAGTATTGGTTATATTTTGTGAGGAAAAGTAAATACAACTGGATAGAAAGAAGTAAAACCACTGAACTGATGTTCCAGATAAACACTTGGTGCTGATGGCACATGGCACATGGACTAATAACAGATCAATAAAACACCAATTAGTATTATTAGTATTATTAAATCTGCAATACTTTCCCCTCTCACATTTAGGTTATAACGATAGGTCTATTTATAATTGTCAGATCATTTTCTCTGTAAGTTAATCAAAAAGGAAACGAAAATTAAATTAAAATATAATTATAATAATGCAGGAAATGAAGGAACATTATAACAATAATAAAAATGAACATGGACAAACCATAGGCTATCAATACAAGTATAGCATAAATCACATTAACATTAAAACACAATGATTTAGAGAACTAATACGATCATTACACGTTTAATGGGGATAATAAATAGATATCTATCGTGTTTGATCATAACTATTTCAACACACACACACACACACACACACACACACACACACACACACACACACACACACACACACACACACACACACACACACACACACACACACACACACACACACACACACACATGCTGATTGTATCAAAAACTGCAAATACTATAAGCGAAAGACTAGTTAGTTATTTAATCATACTAGTTATATATATATAGTATAATTATAATATAAAAACACTAATTGCATTTAAGTTTATTATCTGATAAATATTATTATTATTATTATTATGGCACAAACTCACAGAAATACGCAGATTAAAGAAACGGTATTAAAAGATGTCAGTCAGGAAACAAGCACTAAGTGAAACCCTCATAATGAAAACATAAAAGGTGAAGAAGATGAAGAACAAGAACAGACAATAATAAAAACAAATATTGCAAATCACCACAATAGACCCCTGAATGCATGCACATAAATAAACCATTTAGAAATAATTAAAGCCCTTAAAGATAAGATAAGATAAGATAGTACTTATTGATCCCAATTTGGGAAATGTTTGTATTGCAGCAGCATAAAAGACATGGCATTGTATAATAGAAATTAAAAAGACTAGAACTAAACAAAAACATTCAAAATATACATGTTGAATTTACAATTTAACAATAACAAAAACAAAATATTAAGCAAGTATATAAGGTGATGAAGAGGGCTCACCCTGGAAGCGGAAATAATAAAAACGACTGTTGCAAATCAAACTGCTAAAACACCACAATAAACCCCAGAATGCATGCACATAAATACACATTTTTTTAAATAATTAAAGCCCTTAAAGCAAAGGAAGAGGGCTCACCTTGGAAGCGGTGGCCCATGTACCGGCTCCGTAGCACCCAGGGGTAGAAGCCCAGCTCCCGGTGCTGCCCGGTGCCGAAGAAGCTCTGCGGAGGGATCTGCAGCGGGTGAAGAGGCAGTCCTCCCCCGGGACTCTGCGTGTGTGAGTCCGGGTGAAGAAGCCCCATGTCCGGCCCGGAGGATCCGTACAGGGAGGAAGAAGAAGTCCTCCCCGGGAAACAGGAGCCGAACACCCCGGGGTGCAGAGAGTCCGGGAAGCGGAGCGCGGTGGGTCGGATCGGTTCATCTCCTCCTCCTCCTTCTCCGCTCACCCCCTTCCCCACCAGGGACTCTATGGTGAAGCACCTTCTTGGTGTTTCCGTGGTGGAACATTTTAAAGATGAAGATGTGAACAATTCTCAGATTCCCAGGTTCTCATATCTCCTGTGCGTAAAACTAACCAAAACAAATCCTTAAGTTTCCCCACACCTGTGTGTCCGGGGCGGTGTCTCTCTCTCTCTCTCTCCTCTCCTCTCTCTCCTCTCTCTCTCTTTTTCCTCTCTCTCTCCCTCTCTCTCAGCTCCCCGGGCCTCGTCTTCTGGCAGTCCCGCACTCTCTCTCTCTCTCACTCCCCCTACCATCCGGTGTCGTGAGGTCGTGGAGGGATCTCGGGCTCCTCTGTGCGTCTCTCGGGTGTCTGGGGAAGGGGGGGAAGAGGGATTCGTCGGGGAAGGCGGTGTGGGAGGGTTGTTCCCGGGCTCTCTGAACTCTCGTCTCTCGAATCTCTCTCTATCTCTCTCTATCCATCCTCCTTCTTAATCTCCTCTCCCTCTCTCTCTTCTTCTCTCTGTGTGTTTCTGTGGTGATAAAACCCCCAAAAACTTCCTCCAGAAGTCTCCGGTGGTGCAGGCGGTGGATCCTGGGAGCTTGCAGCCGGGTTTTGAGATGCAGGGCGGCGGGCAGCGGGGCTCTGGTGTGTCGGTGTCTCCTCCTCACATGCTGCAGAGTGAAGCCGGGAGTGTGTGTCTGTCTCTCGGCTCCGGGAGGGGGAGATACCTGCCCTGCCCTCCCTGCCGGAGGTGCGCCGGGCATGCGCAGAGGAGACCTCTCCAACAGCCATTTTGTGGAGGAGGAGGGAGTGATGATGAGTGACAGTAATGATGAGGAATAATATTAATGAATTTGAATATATACCTATCCTTTTTTTTATTATTATTATTAGTTTATATTATTATTATTATTATTTGTACTTTATTGTTTTTGAATTCTTATTTTTAAATTATGTTTAATATTTTATTGTTCATATTATATGTGTCCTGTTTAATTTAGTAGTATTATTATTATTATATATGTATTGGAAACGTATTATTAATGTTTAATATTTAATATTATATACTTTCTTTAGTTTTTTGTTATAACAATATAATATTTGTATTTAATTATTTAAAAAACAAATACTATGTTCATTCAATTCATTTATTTATAATTGTTTTTGTTTTATTTACTTCTCATTTTGAAGTGTGTTTTATAACGACGATAAAGCTTGAATACGACAAAAAATCATAGTCTGAACAGGAAAAGATGCCTTTAGCTCAGTGTCTGTGTGTGTGAGTGTGTGTGTCTCCCCTGAGCGACAGGTCAATTGACACAGAACAAGACAATTGACCCCAGGGTCAAAGGTCAGAGGAAACCTCCCTCTGTTATCCGTTCCTCTCTCAGGGTGTGAGTCTCAGCTCTCGTTTCCTAAAGACAGTAAACACCTGTCAGTCAAGAACACTTCAGTTTACTTTATTATTGATAATAATGTTGGGCTATAAAGGAACTACAGCACGGTCACATGACTTCACGTCACCACCGCTAAGCTAAAGGCGGCTAATGTTGGGCTATAAAGGAACTACAGCACGGTCACATGACTTCACGTCACCACCGCTAAGCTAAAGGCGGCTAATGTTGGGCTATAAAGGAACTACAGCACGGTCACATGACTTCACGTCACCACCGCTAAGTTAAAGGTGGCTAATGTTGGGCGTGATAACGTTTAGTCGTCTAATTTAGACACTCGTTAGCAACCGCCATTTTAAAATTCACCAGTTGGGTATTTATTGTCATATTTGACGTCGTAGAATAGAAATCTCTTCTGCTTCTGTAAACCACAGACCTTATATTAGGCTAACAACCAAAAACACATACAAAAAAAACATTGACTTCGAGACTAGGGAACAGGAAGTGTCAAAATGCCTACTCATATCTGGGTTTTAGGACTCATTCCTGCACCCCTCTATCGGCCCTGAAGTGAATTCCCACCTGCTGCATGACACAAGCTCATATTTACTTTTCATCGTTAGAATAAAGTCACTTCGACGTCACGCTCGGCCTTCCTGTGCAGCTTTTGGACCTGTAGGACAAATGGCAGCTCATTGAGGGGCCTCTAATTGTGGCCCCGGGACTCAGCACAAAGCCCCCCCCCCACCTCCCCCCACAATGGACTGCCCTGCGGAGGCCCGTGTGAACCGATGAGCCCCATCCTGCCCCCCCCCCCCTCATGTTAATTAATAGGCCTTGCTGGCAGAGTTGGACCCCGCTCAGCTTTGATTGAAGGCGGCCATTAGCATCTATTAATTTAGCCTCTGGCGTTTTATCCGCCGGCCTGAAAGAGGGAATTAAGTGGTGTGAGTTTTGGTGAGGGGTGTGAGGCTGAGTTAAAATGTGATTATTGCCCCGAGCCAGCTAACTGCGGCTAAGCCCTCTTGAAAGTGAAGGGGCGACTCCTCTCATTAGTGCCCAACAAGGGAAAGATATTAACAGGAAATAGCTGCACATTTTCAAACTTCCCTTTATGTGCCACGTGAAAAGGGCACTTAAAAATGTGAAAGAGGGGAAAGTGGAGCGTGACGGCCACAGCGATGATACTGTAGTGCAGAAGATCAACTCGAATGATTTGTTTTTGTTTCCTAGAAAGAGATGTGGATTGTATTGAGGCAAGGAGGGGCAGCTGCAGGGACATGGCTCCAGATTTGTTCTTCATTTTCTGCATCGTTTTGAAAAAGATGAAACAGAAACAAAGCAGAAATAACACACGCAAAGTTTACTACAAACTGACTGTGTGGTACGAACAGGATGTAAGTCTTTCATTTACCATCTTCTAAACCAGCAGTTCTCAAACTTATTTAAAATAATGTACCCACTTTGAAACCTTCGCATTCAGACAGGACAGACATAGTGCTACAACAGCTCAAGATATTTCCATTAGGAGAAATTCGCTGCAGCTTCAGACAGGATGCAAATGCACCAAAACACATGCAGATGAAAACACATCTCCGTGAACTTGACAACACATACCCGGCGTTTACTAAAAGTTATGCTTAAACAAAATGCTGCAAATAAAACGTGGAAACGTGGACACTACAAAGTGATGCACACAGCTAGCCAGAGTGCTTGTTGACGTTCATTTATTATACATTTGGCCAACTACTGTCACTGAAAATGTACCTGGCATATACATTGTATCGTCTTATTTGAACAAGACGATCGTATGATTCCTTCAGATATCATCACAAATGACTAGTGGACACACATTGACCACAAGGAGGTGCAAACATCTCTATAATCTTTCTAGTAGGCGGCAATTGTTCGGCGTCTTTAGACACTTGTTAGCACTTCTCAAATTCACCGGTGGGATTTTTACTGACACATTTTTTCTCGTATAACAAACCGTGAAACAACCAAAAACATGTTAAAAACACCATTAACTTTGAGAAGGGAATTAGATTAGAATCTTTAATGAGCACACAGCCAGGCTGGTGGAATTCGTGTTCAGTGCAGAGTATTACAGCTTGTTCCATACAATTCAACATACAATGAAAAGTACAACACACAGCACAGGGCAAAGACATATCATAACATAAAGTTCGAGGTGTGGTGGATTGTTATTGTTCATTGGGGTTATTTAGAGTCCATTTAGTGTCCGTATTGCAAAGGAATAGGAATAGGTAGGAAGTCGTAAAAGGCCAACTCATTTCCAGATTTTAGGACTCATTCCTGCACCACTCTAGTTGAGCCTGACATTTGATTGACAGTTCTTTATCTCTCTCTTTATAAACCGCCTCTTCTCCCTCTCAGCTTCAGGTGTGTCCAGGTGGCTGTGAAGTGCCATGGGAACACTGTGACATGACAGCAGAGGCTGTGACCCATGGCTACACACACACACACACACACACACACACACACCCACACACACACACACACACACACACACACACACACACACACACACACACTAACACACACACACACACACACACACACACACACACACACACACACACACACACACACACACACACACACACACACACACACACACACACACACACACACAGGTATTGTCTAGCGTGTCAAACTGGCCTCTGACACACTGATCCCTTTACATCCGCTCAATGCTTCACACTCACTTTTTAACTGCAGATCAAACACACACACACATACACACACACACACACACACACACACACACACACACACACACACCACACACACACACACACACCACACACACACACACACACACACACACACACACACACCATCACACATACACACTTTTCTACCTGTGAGTCTGCCTGATGCCACACAGACAGACAAAAAAGGGATTATTAAGCATTTTCATTTGTTGTCTATATATTTATTAATACACAAAAAAAGACATATAATAATATAAATATAATGTCTTTAATTAGAAATAATTTAGTACATTTTTTGCACCTTTATTAAATATATATTATATTTTTTTTTTTAAATAAACGAGAATCCCTTTTGATAATTTTTTCTCATTGCCCTTATTTTTTTACATTCTTCAATGTACTTATTTTTCAATTTACTAACTCATTTAATATTGTATTTAGTCTTCTTAATATTTCCATCATAATGTTCTTATCCTTTAAAAGTTTATCATTTTGTATTGCTCAACTTTGACTTTATATTCAAACCTGCACAGGAAACAGCATCCTTTAAGGAAATGAAAATTAAATTGATTGTAAAGTGTTTTGAAATATATTGCAATCCCTAATCCTTCTATGTACTCCCTGCAATATCTTCAACTACCCCTAGGAATCCCCGTACCCCCGGTTGGGAACCACTGATGGTTAGTTAAATGTTGATATAAGGTTGACAGGTGGCAGCAAACTGTCCTCTGCTGTCCTCTACTGGTCTCACTGGAGAATTACACTTTTATAATTTTCATACAACAGACTTTTTAAACGTGTATCCGGATCCTTAGGTTATATTGATGCCGTAGTTGTCACTTTTAATACAATTACATATCCTTTAATAGAAGTTTAAAGACCGTTTTGACTTTGTAATCTGATTTTGTAAAGTGTCTGTGACTTACTTACAAATAAAAAAAGTGTGTTATTAAAATTGTTAGTTGATTGGTGATTTTGTTTTGGGAAGATTGAAATTGGACAATTATCTCCGAACTTCAAAAAAAGGTATATTTATAAAGATGAAACACTTGACTCGGCAATTAATTTGAGGGTATTATTTTAACTCTGATACTGTTAGCAACAATACCAAACAGATTCAAGAGCTTATAACAAAAAAATCATAATTAATAAAAAAACCCTGTTTGAAAAAAGGTGTTGTTTGAGACTGAAGGGTAGATGTTGAAAATCCTTTAAAAATGATTAATTGCCATATTTTGAAAAGTTTAAAGTTTTAAATGTAGATTTGATTTGTATAATTGAGTTAGCACGGACAAGACACAGGCAAAGAACACACGTGAACATCTTATAAACTAAAAAAGGGAACAGGAAGTGGTGAAATGCTAAGTTTGTGTTTTTAGGACGCCTTAAGGATTACTGCTCAACTCTATATATGGTTTCATAGCAAGGAATTAAAATGAAAAACATAAATCATACACAAATATAATTACCATTGCGTTCTGCAAGCCTGTTTGCCAAAGAAAAAAGGTACCACTTTACAATACCCTTATAAAGGGTTTACGAATAGTTTGTAATTCATTTATTAATTAGGTTGTGAACACTTTATAAATCATTAATAAGCTTTTATAAGACATGAGATAAACCGGGCCCCTGTGACCGGTTGGTTGCCAAATAGTGAGCCCACATTGATCTGTCCTGCTAAGCCTTATATTGGCTACTTAGCTTACTTCGTCTTCCTCATCAGCCAGCATCCTTGGTATTTGATGCTCACTGGGTGTTTCTCAATGTAGAGTACGCTTGCTTGGTAGCACATGTCTTCCGAGTCACTTGCTTCAGAAGCGAGGCAAGATTACTTCCTGGCATTCGGAAAACGAAGAGTGGAACAGGCGAGCAAGTGTGCAGGTGTGCGTCATATGCATGGACGTAGTTTCCACTGGGGACATGTCCCGTTTGTGTCCCCCCTCAACTTTCAAATTGGTGTGTATTGTTTTTTTTTTAACGCATCGTCACGGAGGTGTGTGGTGGTTTTGTGTGAGAGAGAAGAGAGAGAGAGGAGAGAGAGAAGAGAGAGGATATAGAGAGAAGAGAGAGCACGAGAGAGAGAGAGAGAAGAGAGAGAGAGAGAGAGAGAGAGAGAGAGAGAGAGAGAGAGAGAGATTATAAACTGTTTCAACAATAAGGAGAGGGAGAGTCCTCTCCTGTCGGACTGAGAGGCTGAGATGATGTCAGTTTAGGTGAGGTAAAGGACTCGCTGAGCGATTAGATTGTAAACTTTAGTCTAAATTATCTCAGTGGGTCTCAAACGGTTTGGTCATCTATGTAAACAAATATTTCCATCTATTTAATATAGCTGTTCAAAATAAGTTAAGAAATCATTCCAATGTCAGTTGGTTGTGAGCATATTCTAATGGTTTTTGGAGTATTGAAATATATACAGTTCGGTTTCATAGTGTTGAGAGCTGTAACCATAAATTGAAAGACAAATATCTTCTCCTCATTATATACACTACACATTTTTCTTGGATTTGTTAACACCATAGTCCCTAATATATTTGTAGAAAGGCAAGAAATGGAATTAAATCGAGAAAAATGTTTCATTGCGGAGGACCCCCTGTTTTGTGTGTCCCCCCCCCCCCCCCCTCCCCACTTCTCAAACCAAAGTCACACCCTTGGTCATATGAGAGGCCCCGCCTTACATTTTCCGCCAACGACTTGGGGAAATTGGTCCGTGCGCAAAGCATTGTGGGGATTTTAAGACCGCAGAATCTACACATGTGCAGCCTCGAAATTTCTCGCTACGAAGTATGCCGGGCTCGGTAGAATTCCAAGTATGGTGGACATTGGAACAGTCCTTCGGCGGGACTCAATGACGTAGTATGCTTGAAATAGTGGTTCTTTACTCGACATTGAGAAACACCCTCCGAGTTGATTCTCGCTAAGTAGCCAATATAAGGCTTAGTCATCTTGCCAAATAGTGAGCCCACATTTATCAGTACTGTCTTATATTGGCTATAGCTGACTTTGTCTTCTTCATCAGCCAGCACCCTTGGTATCTGTTGTTCACTGAGTTGATTCTCGCTAAGTAGCCAATATAAGGCTTAGTCATCTTGCCAAATAGTGAGCCTGTGTTGATCTATGAAAACTATGCTTGAACTGGTTTATACATGGTTCTTAATGATTATTACATGGCTTAGTTGAATACTCGATTCTGATTGGTCAATTCAGAACACGTGACACGTTGTTAATCCAGACAGTTTGACTGAATGCTTCGCGTCGGGATCCCTGATCTGCCTGTCGGGTGTTCTTTTACCCATAATGACCGCCTCGCTGCACATTATTTCTTACTTAATAAAGTGTTTACAACTTAATTCATAACCTAATTATAAACCCTTTATGAATCCTTTATAAGGGTAGTCTTATTGTAAAGTCGTACCAGAACAAAATAATACCATGTTTTAATGCAGCACTTTTTAAAACAAAAGGATATCTTTATTGTGGACAATACAGAATAACACTCATATTGATCAGTTTTAGTTGCAGCGTTTTATTTAGTAAAGCGAAAAACAAACAGCTGGAATCAAATCCAACTAAAAGATGAAGTACATTTTTACATGGAAGTAGGCAAAAAATTAAAACTGTAGAACATGGAAAAATCTCTCTTATACAAACCTCAGTAAAATACTGGTCAAAGTGCTAGTGCATAAGGAGAAAGAGCTGTCAAAATACTGACATGTTTTTTTGGCAATACAAACGTCACATCCCATAAATCCATTGTCAAGTTAACAGAAAGGAAAAACAGAGCAATATATTTCACATCTTTAAAACACATAAACACAATATGACAGTTATCAAACGTTGTAAAGGCCATACCTGTACAGTGATTATTGTTGTGTGATTTTTAGGTAGTTAAGTAAAAAACCTCTATGATAGAAAACAGCAGTAAAGGATTAACTCAGATTGAGGGCCAAGTGGAACCAGCATTTAAAATGACAGTGAAAAAACTGAGAACAAAACATTATTTGGTGGCTAACAGTGCTAATATCTAAAGAAACAAAGCTAGCTAAAAGATCCAAAATGGTGGAAGCTATCAAATATGCTGAATCACTTAGTAAAATGTGCCGTTAGCTGTAGAATTAAATCCAGTTGTCTGACAGGAGATGTCTATATTTAAACTGATTGTCTGGTTTATGACTGAGCTAACTAGCTTGTTAGCTAAAACCCAGCTAACATTGTGAGCTATTTTATCTTAATCATGCCAGATTGATAATGGCAAGTTAATGTATTGGTAAGCTAACAAGCTAACAGTACGCTGCCAAATAGCGCGCTAACCCTAGTGCTATCTACTTTGTAAGGACGCACAAATACATTTTGCTCAGTCATTTTCTGGTATGACAGCATTAATATAGTCTAGAGCCATGTTAGCAGCCCCAATAGGATTTAAGGCTTAAAACACCTACCCAAACAAAGTTGTTTGATGGGTAAAATAACACTGTAATTCTAAGATTTCCAATAGAAGAGCTGGAAACGAAATTTAACTTAAGGTGTGCTTGAGCTGAAATGTGCACTCAATGCTAACATGCTAAAGATTAACAAGCATTTGACCAACTAATGGATGTTAACAAGGTGGTATTTAGCATCCCATCTTTAGTCTGCATTGTTTCGTAGCAACAAAAAAAAAAAAAAATCCCCAAATCAGGGGGTTTCTACATTTGCGAGAATTCATCGCTGGAGCAAAACACAAATTTAAAGATAACACAAATCTAAAGTTATCATGAGGTTTCATTAAGAACAGTACTTATTTTACTAAATAACAAAACAGTACATTGTGTGCTTACAGGGTTAAACACTTTAAGCCCAATGCTAACATGCTAACGGTAGCTTGCTAAAAGTAACATGCTTCCAGGTAGAAGTATTTTAGCAAGTTCATATCCTAAATGAGCAAATCTCAAGGAACAGGAAATCTCACAGGGTTAAGTCAGTTGTTCTAGAGGTATGCAGTTTGGTTATAACATGTAGAATTTAATCAATAACAAAATGAGGTTTGTTGAGAATATGTTAGATTATGAGTCTCATAAAACAATTTTAAATCC
The DNA here is from genome assembly GCF_902827175.1 of Gymnodraco acuticeps. NCBI lineage: Eukaryota > Metazoa > Chordata > Actinopteri > Perciformes > Bathydraconidae > Gymnodraco > Gymnodraco acuticeps. The sequence continues at coordinate 33,778 of NW_022991324.1, read as the reverse complement.
CCAAAATAAATCAGCTCCTGAATACCATATATATACACTTGACACTGAAAGTGAAGTGGTGTCTTCCCTTAACAGTAGCAATGCTAACTTTACATTAAAATGCATCAGCCGACTCCAGCAACATCAATTTGTGATAAAGTTGGGACACAAATTAAAAACCAAAAGCAAGGCACAAACCGGAAATGAGTAAAAGGAAGTGACTACAATAAAAGACAAATTATTTGGCATCTGGTTTGAACAAAACTAAGAAAATCCCAGATGATGGAAGTTGCTGGGGGAGCGTTACAGTTCAGCTTAGTTTGTTGACAAGTGTGTGAATCCACAAGGTTTACTTGAACTGTAAAAGGAAATCCAGGAATATCGATTGAACTTTTTTAACATTTTGAGCTAGTTACTTAATATGGTTTGCAAACTTTTCCAAAGATTACAAAGTCAACACAAAGATGTGAATAGACACACATTTGGGTAAATTCTGGAAAGCCTATCAGCTCTATAGTATTAGCCCATAATAGTCTGTGTATACACCCTGGACTATTTATGCTTTAAACAATACTGTTGCTGCCGTACTTATACCTAAATTATGTGACTTGAATGTTGATGGGTTAGGGTTGAATGTTGATGGGTTAGGGTTAGGGTTGAATGTTGATGGGTTAGGGTTAGGGTTGAATGTTGATGGGTTAGGGTTGAATGTTGATGGGTTAGGGTTAGGGTTGAATGTTGATGGGTTAGGGTTGCCTGTGCTGGGTTCGGGTTGGGTTGCCTGTTGCTGGGTTCGGGTTCGGGTTGCCTGTTGCTGGGTTCGGGTTGCCTGTTGCTGGTTCGGGTTCGGGTGCCTGTTGATGGGTTAGGGTTAGGGTTGAATGTTGATGGGTTAGGGTTGAATGTTGAGGGTTAGGGTTGAATGTTGATGGAGCAGCTAAATTGTCAGGTTAGCCTTGATGTCCAAAACTCCATTCACAAAACAAGCATTTTAAAAGTAGTTAGCTTTTTGTCTTTTGGAAAGACCTGACAAAGCATGAATTCAGACTTTTTACAAATTGGTATCATTATGGAGTTATTTCAGATAAATGCGCCGCAACATGTGATTATTTGGGGTTTAAAATAATCTAATTATACTGCAATAACACAAAAATGTTCGTGTAGAAACAGCATTAAAAACGTCCTTGTTCGATTCAGAGGGAAACATGATAGGGTATACTATAAATCACTTGTTGTGTTGATTATGAGGATCTCCAGGATGCTTATTGACACCTTGAAGTCCTCATCACAACATCCTTGAATGGACACTAAGCTCTGCTCTGAGTATCCGAACGGCCCGATTAAACCGTTCCCAAAGCACTGAGTTCACCAACGTCCAGTTTGTGCCAGAGTGACTGTCCGAACGCACCTGTAGGTAACGCACCTGTAGGTAACGCACCTGTAGGTAACGCACCTGTAGGTAACGCACCTGTAGGTAACGCACCTGTAGGTAACGCACCTGTAGGTAACGCACCTGTAGGTAACGCACCTGTAGGTAACGCACCTGTAGGTAACGCACCTGTAGGTAACGCACCTGTAGGTAACGCACCTGTAGGTAACACACCTGTAGGTGCTGCTGATGTTAAACCGCCATCCTGTAGCAGCGGAGTTCAGCCGACAGACAGGAAGACTCCGGCACACATCTCGCGCATCATTGTAAACATAACTAAATATTTGTATTATGAAAAGTTCACATCCCTGCTTCTTGAAGGAACACCGGGGGATCATCTGGGCGCAATTTCCTGCATCATGACGGGCAGGTGCATGCTGGGACACGAGTCTCTGTGCCTCAGTTTGAACATGAGCTGCTCTTTCTCCTGAGAAAGGTTCTGGTTAATCACCGCCTGCCTCTCCAGCGCCACCTTCAGGTCCTGCTGCTCCTTTGATAGCTGCCTGCAAGACAGAAAAGAGGGATTACTGAGAGATGTGTTTATTTCCTTGCAGCATGTTGTACTACGGATAAATAAAATAATATAAATATAAAAATATAAATAAACTAATAGGCGATTACATTTATTAATATAGTGGTACAAATACAAATTGAAACACAAAGAGTTTCACAATTTTTATATTTAATATCTGATTTAAATAGTTTGAACTATAGAGTGCCACAGTGACGCATCCTAAAACCCGGAAGTAAGCTTCTTCCGGTTCCTTCGACAAAAACCAATGCAATTTCTCCATAGGATTTAGAAAAACAGCTGGAAATAAGGTCTGTGGTTGAAACACATTTAAGAGACGGATCACGTTTTGTTCAGCCGGATAATCTCCACATGTCTATCCTACTTTTATAATTTTATAATCGTAAATCTAGTCGCCAGAAGCTAAATGCTAACGTTATGCTATAAGGAACTACAGCAGGGTCGCTGCTTCAACGTCACGCCAACTTAAGATCCATATTCAAACATACAGATTCTAAATGGAACGAGTTGAAGCGTTTGCTTTAACAGTGTGCAGGAGGCAGGTTCTTGCTTTCAAGCAGAACAGAAACTAACTTAGAGGAGTGTTTACGTGTTCGGTGTAATGACGTCCTCGACAACTTCTGTAGTCCTATTCAGCCACTTGGTAACAACCATCGTTTTTCAGACACGTCAACTTCAGAAATCACCAGTGGGGTCACTGCTGATGGATTTAATGTCGTAGAACAAAACGTGATCCGTCTCTTCAATGTGTCTCAACCACAGACCTTAGTCCAGCTATTTTCCAAAACCCTATGGAGGAATTGCATTGCTTTTTGGCGAAGGAACCGGAAGAAGCTTACTTCCTGGTTTTAGGACTGTGGCACTCTATTCATGTGTGGCTACAATTTTAAAATAATATAAACAATAAATAAACGAATTAATGTGTGTATAAAAAGGCATGTTTTTAAAACAGGATTGAATCATCTTTATAGTTGTTTTGGTGCAGGTGTCTGTTGTCCTGCAGGGGGCGCCAAATGAATACATCATTTATTATTGCACAAAGAAAAACTCAAATAAAGCAGCAGCAGGAAAAGCATTCACACAAAGACAATAAAACACATATTTAAATATATATCAATTTCTAATTATTACTACTTACTGCATGAAGGTCTGGCAGTTGTCTATCCGGACCCTCAGGTCCTCGTTCTGCTGCAGGACGTTGATGATCTGATCCTCCAGAGACAGATTCTTCTCCACCTGAACATCAAGATGGAGGAGGAGGAGGAGGAGGAGGAGGAGGAGGAGGAGGAGGAGGAGGAGGAGGAGGAGGAGGAGGAGGAGGAGGAGGAGGAGGAGGAGGAGGAGGAGGAGGAGGAGGAGGAGGAGGAGGAGGAGGAGGAGGAAGAAGAAGAAGATTATATTGATTATTATTTACATTTGTTTTACAATAATTGTAATAGGGGCAGAACAAATAACTTGTATTCACATTGTCCCTTTTCATATAAAACTACCTTTCAAAGACTTTAAAAAAACAAAATGCAAAAAACTAAGAAGTTTGGTAGTTTAGTTAAATCTGCAAAAAATAATCGTTAAATATTTTTGATTAATGATTAATCATAAAAAAAGTGAATGATCATGCAAACAAAGTCTGAACAAGCAAATATAGAGATTTTATTTGTATACTTTTATTCATAAAGATGTGTCCCCGGTGTGTCAGGGAACTCACGCAGCGTCAGAAAATAAAACCCTCTCTCTTTTCCTCCGTACCCAAATCTCTAAAAACGGGGGAACAACGGAGCTGATCCAGATTTGCGTCCGATATGACGTAATATCTGAAATGTGGACCCACGGCCCAATCAGAAACGTTGCTATCAGAAACAATGCCCGACTGTTTTGGACATAATATGGTCGGTGTTTACATTAGCATCGCTAACACTCAGAGCTAACCTGTACTGGAGAGCATGTGTGTGAAGAAGCAGGAAGTAAAAAGGAACTCACCTTGTGGTATAACCGGCAAGAGAGAAAGCCTTTGAGCTCCATACTGTTTCAGAGAGAATCCTTGATAATCCATGATATGGCGTTTCATCACGGCAGCATTTAGTTTAGACAGTAGCTGCCGGGTCCCGCATGAGCTCAGACCCCCCCTTTTTTATTATTTCTCAATTTTTTATTAAAGCTTTATTCCCAAAATCAGCAATTTTGAAACAGGAAGTGAAATAGAGGGATATGAGGCATGGCTAGAATGGGTGATCTGTTTGGTAATTTGAGCAAAACACGTCATAGAAATGTTTTTTATATATATTTCTATATATCTGAGACCTAAGCTATTGCCTAAAAATAGCATGATAGGGGAGCTTTAAAAGAAAGAATGAATCAATAACAAATAAGCATTCCTCGTGAGGGATAGCATCACTATATTTCCCTACCAGATCTTCCATCTGCAGCAGCTTCCGGCTCTGCTCCTGCACGCGCTCGCTCTTCATCTCAATCACAAAAAGCAGAGACTCCTGCTCGGACTCCCAGAATGCACCGGGGCTGCCATGGGCCTGGAGGGTATTGATAAAGTACACGAAGGACAAAAACACAGTTACGCTTTATAGGAGTAATTCATGTAGTTATCAAATGATATGCATTTATATTTATTAAGCAGCTTTTAAAGTGTCCATTAATTAGATCATGTGTAAATACGAAAAATGCAAATCAATTAATTGTTATATAATGTCTGATTGAATTGATTAATTACATATGTTTTAAATTCACATTTTTAAATACATCATTTGTCACAAAGTTTAATATTTAAAAAAAGATGATTTAATGTTCATTTAATTATATTTGCTTATACATCTAAAATATTATTTTACCATCTTTATATACTTTAATAAATTGCAGGTGTGTTTTGTCCAGCAGGTGGCGCCACTTTAATGCATTATTTATCATTGCATAGAGAGTCATGCATTCACAAAAACAACATATACAAAACTAAATTAAATAAATATTTAAACATCTTACATAGTTTAGTAAAAACCTGTCGATGTTCTAGTGCAAGACATTACACACTTTAACTCTCTGCTGCGATTATTTAAAACCTTTACGTTTGTAGTTGTATCCTTTGCATACGTAAAAACTACAACAAAGATGGCGTCCCACCTGAATGTTCCTCTGCAGGTCCTTCTTGAACGTGGACTGTTCGACCCTCCTCCTCAGCTGGTTGTAAACATGCAGGTCTGCAGAAAGCTGCTCCACTTGACCCTGCAGTCACGGGAGGAAGTCAAATACAATATAATGATAATAAAGAATGATGTTACAGCTGCAGAGTGAGACACACAGCAGGTTACATGTACAGGTGTGAAATGCATCTAAAAGAGAGAACATATATATTAAAGTTAGATTTTTCTGCAGTTTTTAAAAGGTATTTTCTTTTACCTTGAGGACGTTTTCTGCAGCCTGAAATGTTTCCGTCAGTTCAGTTTTCTCTTCTTCGTGTTTCTTCTGCAGCTCTGCAGTAAAACAACAAAACACATTTTAATTTAGCTGATTTTCTATGCATTTATTGTTATTAGCAGCTTTTTAGTTTTCAGGGTATATGCAGGAATCCTGAAGTCACATGTAAAACCTTTTAAGACCTTTTTTAAGACCCTTTCCATACATCTTAAGACCTCATCGCCACTTTGAGTTCTAACCGGTTACCTTGGCGACACACTTTACCTCACATTGACTATAGATTATCCTTCCTCCTTATCTTCCAACCATTTGCAGTATTTTTGGAAGTTTAAGTATATTTGGAAGTTTAAGTATATTTGGAAGTTTAAGTATATTTGGAAGTTTAAGTATTTTTGGAAGTTTAAGTATTTTTGGAATTTGCGGTATTTTTGGAACTTTAAGTATTTTTGGATCTTTAAGTATTTTTGGAACTTTAAGTATATTTGGATCTTTAAGTATTTTTGGAATTTACGGTATTTTTGGAACTTTAAGTGTTTTTGGATCTTTGGACCCTTTCCATACATTTTAAGACCTCATCGCCACTTGGAGTTCTAACCGGTTACCTTGGCGACACACTTTACCTCACATTGACTATATACAGTATTGATTGTCCTTCCTCCTTATCTTCCAACCATTTGGACGCAGACTTGCATTTCCCCATAACGATGTTGCTTAGCAACCGGCGTAAACGGACCTTCGTGCTATCAAGCAGTGAGCGTGCGATGTCCTGTTCAGATGACGTCAAACCCAACGGGATGCCATCAATAAACTACACAGAATCACACTACACACCTACGCAATGATTACATTCAGGCAGACTGTAGAACACAACCTCTCTGGACCATTTATATACTTATTGAAAACAAGCTGCAACATATAAAACCTTGGAAAATGCCGTTTAATACTTTTGAAGACCCTTAATTTTCGCTAAATAGATTGATCAACTTTTAATACTTTTTAAGACCCCGCGGACCCCCTGGTTTTAATTAATATTATTTGTTTAATGTCTTGTATTTGTTTTTCCCGTTGTGAAGAACTTTGTGAAATCGGACGTCAGACTTTTTACAAATCCCCCTCAGGATGGGGTTATTCCAGCATCTGTTTATTGCAAGTAAAAAGTGTATAAAATGAAAACATAAAATGACTGTTACCTTTCACGTTCCTCTCGTGTTCTTCAGATGCAGTTTTATTTTTCTGTTGGTGCAGAACGTTTAAACCCGCCACCGTCTCCGTCTTCACCTGAAGAGACGAGTTTCAGATTCAAAGATAAAACTCAGGAAGGAAACGAGGACGTCATGATGTACTCTCTGTGGGAAAACTTAAACGGGCCCTATTCTGCTTCTTGTGGGTTCCCTTTCCGGTAGTGTGTTATAGAGGTGTGTGTGAAGGCGGCTGTGGCTCAGTGGATAGAGTATATAGACATTTTATTGATTGGGATAAACCCCTTGAGATGCACCATCTCGTTTTCAAGGGGGTCCCGACAATAGCAACAACTTACAGACATACATAAACAAAAAGACAAAAAACAAAACATGACACACAAGACAAACCACATACAGTCTGTTAAGTGAAATTCAAGCAATGCACAATCATTACAATTTGAGACAGTCGAGGAAATCAGTTTCATCAATATCAGTTATAACAAGTACAGACCGGTTGAAAGTGAGATAACAATGCATGTTTAAACATACCCAATGATGCAAGAGATCTAATAGCAGCAGGTAAAGTATTCCAGTCTGTTGGAGCTTTAAAAATGAACGCTCTTCTGCCAATACATTTTTTTGCAGAGGAGACAGAGAAATAAATCTGGACAGAGTCTAACTTGATGATTTGGTGAGTAGGGTACGAAATACTGCTTTAAATAAGAGGGATAGTTAAGATAAATGCATTTAAATATCAGCTGAAGCCAATGCTTGTGTCTTCTTACATTTAAGTAAGTGTGTATTGTAAATGTTTTATTTATTTATTATCATGACTTGCTCTTATCTGTATTCAGTGATGTCATCTATTGTAAATGTGTACAATGGTATAACAATGTTGTGGTATTTTTATTATTGCTTGTAGGATGTCTATCACCATCTGGCAAAGGGACTATCGATGAAAACTAGCCTTTTGGCTAATTCGAGTACTTTTACATGTTTTTAATATGTTGATTAATGTACAGTCCCTTGTTTTAAATAAATCAATTCAATTCATTTCAAGAAGGCCATTTAAGTAGCAAGTTCGAGTCCCACTGCCGTCCGCATGTCGTTGTGTCCCTGAGACCCTTCACCCCAAATTGCTCCTGTGGGGATTGTCCACAGTACTGAGTATGTAAGTCGCTTTGGATAAAAGCGTCTAACAAGTAACATGTGATGTAATGTGTGCATGTGAATGGTCTGCAGAGGCTAACATCCCTGTGTTCCCTCAACCTGCATTCAAAGAGAGAGCAACCTGCAGACGGTTTGCTTTATTAATAAATCAGTAACCAGAGATGTAATGCCGCACAGCTGCCGTCTACAAATACACCTCTGGCTGGGTTTCTGCTCCAGAAGCACATTTTCCACTTCTTCTGCCAAATATATCGTAATACTGCGTTTATATTGAGCTTTAGAGGGAAGGTAACTCAGTAAATATACTGAAGTAAGGTATTTATACAACCTTTGAGTACCTTGTGCATCACCAGGGAAACATTCCTCCATAATACACATAACAGAAAAACTTAAAAAACCTAATTCAATAAATGCATGTTAACATCTTATTTTGTCTTTTACTGTTGGTATTATGTTTCTGACTTGTATGTATTTACCGATATAGTTAAACTTAATTGTTATGTTTCATACTGGGTAAAAAAATCATATTTAAATACATAATATTTATATTTCGTGAACATCTCTTTAAATGATTGTCATATATTATCCACTGTATTGTATTTTAACATTTGTGGGAGCTACTGTACACCGTCATAAAGTCATGCCATACACAGAGGGACAGTGTTGTGAGCTACTGTACACCGTCATAAAGTCATGCCATACACAAGGGGACAGTGTTGTCTTTCCAAGTTGAATTTTGAATTTTGTTAACACTGCTCAAAAAAAGTAAAATGCATAAAAATCCCTGTTTTTGTCTCCGTCTATGAAAAGGACATCAGTACACCGTTTGAAAGTGACGCACAAACAACAATAGGTGTTTTTTGTTGTCAGAATAAATGTCCCTGTATCGTGTTTCTGTGATTAATAAAGTTTTATCCTCACCTTATCGAGGATGCTCAGCACGAGGGAGCACACCTCCTCGTCGGCGTGCTCCCTTAGAAGCTCCGCCCTCTCCGGGTTCCCATTGGCCTCCTTCAGAATCCTCAGCTGCCAATCAAATCGCTCCAGCTGCTTCTGCAGGCCAACAT